>NW_024723050.1:3393961-3463558 GCF_018991925.1 Homarus americanus | reverse complement strand
AATTACGCACGCATGAGCGTTCCATAAGTTAGTTAAGATTATTTTGTATCCTGTGTAAAAACATTCATATGCTCAGGTGTCGGGTACTAACCGACCAACAAAAGTTTATTTACATTCTGAACATTACTTCCATGCCTGGCAGATTGTGTGTGAAGAATTGAAACTGCCCCAGAGGTAGCCATAGCGAGACACGAAATTGGATACTTAATTAGAGCTGTAGTGAAGGTCTGATGCGACCAGTAGTGTGTTATCCTGGGTGTTGAACCCTGGATGTGATCTACAGACTTTCATGTGGTGAAGTTAAGCTGTGTGCTAACCCGTGTCTCCAAACGGCCAACCTATATGACCTATAGCAGGGGTCACCAAACTACAGCCCGCAGGCCGGATCCCAAGTCCTTCCCTGGCTCGTGGTAACTCCGCCTACGCTCTGCCGTTACCAGAGCTTTCGTTCTGGCTTGCAAGTATTGAACAGAATGATTATGCGGCCCGCGCTCGTCATTCTTTCAGTTATCCGGCCCACTGTGAAAAAAGTTTGGTGACCCCTGACCTATAGCAAAACTATCCTCCAATCACGTTTGTCATTACACGACCAATACCCATACATTCATAAATAGTGATATTACTAGTGTGACGTTGCCGTTTGGAGACACAGGTTACCACAAAGGGTGTAGCAACACAGTTCCACAACTGTACCAGCCAACCTGTATGTGTTAAATGCTCTTGTATGTATCAGTGTGGATGGGTTATAAATTATTACAGACAAGATAAGTGTTTGTTATAAATGTTGAGTGAACCAGCTGGATTTGTAGATATGTTTTGTTAGGTATTTCTCCATGTATACTAAGTAATTATTAGTGTGATTTAGATCCCAGGTACCTGATGGTGCTATAAGTAATAACATCATTGTGTGCTACTGAAAAGTGTTTGGAGTGACCATCACTCTGGAGCCACTGTTGTTTAATATTACCCATGAGTTAGTATGATTATTGAATGGTGTAACTGTAAACTGAACTAACTATTTTTTATAACCAGAAAGTAAGACCGATTGGTCAGTTTATATTTTGTCTAAGTGTTAAAATAAAGTTACCCAATATTAATTGAACCTAAGTGAAGTTCCTTTAGTTGTGATTGATGGTTCAAGTTGTCACAGTTCAGTAATACCCTGCTTTACGCGGTTCTCGTTAACGAGTTTCCACATTTACGCAGTACCCCACCAGAACCGGAATTCCCACTTTACGCGGTGCATCTACTCATATACGCGGGAAGCGGCGCGGGCAGGGTGCGCACAAGGTCGCCCAGTCATTAAAACATTACCGAGTTCTTCACCCGCCACCCACCACAGCCGGCCCAAGTCAGTGATAGTGAGGATATGGATTTATATGGACTTTGAGGGGTTTAAGAAAGAGGCCCTGCAAGCCTCTGTGGTGGATAGTGATACAATTGATACAAGTGATACAGGTGAGGGCCAATAATCTGCCCTCTGCCTCGGAACCAACCCCCCCATCTTTGTGTGCCCAGCCATCTTTTCTACTAATGTAAGTGTTAAAAAACCTAATATTATTGATATTTATCTTAATTATTAATTGTGTGTGCATACCATCATAAAATTAAGAGGTTATTTTTACTACAACGTACGTATTGTGTCTGAAAAAGTGGAGTTGGGGGTCGGCCCAGTCTCTATTTCAATTAATCCCATATGTTCTGTTGTTCCATTTACGCGTTTCCCGTTTTACGCGGGCCTCCGTGGGTTCAATTGACTGCGTAAAGCGGGGTTATACTGAATTACTATTTGCTTGTATTAATAATAATTAAGTATAATATGTGTATCACCATTCATTCCTTCTAACAATTGCTGTCCCTGAAAATAAAAATTATAACTCATGTGCTCTAACCTTTCATGCCAGCTACTAAGTTAATTGAGAGGGTTTATTATTGGTGTTACATTCTGTTTAAAAGTCTGGGTGGTGGCAGTATTAAGAGCTAAATTATTGACAAAAATTAATATTAATGTACAATAATGTGGGTTTCCCAGTTAAATAAATAAGTTAAAAATAAAGATAAAGTAAAATGGAAATACGATAATTAGTAAACAACAAAAGTGGTTCCCCCCTACAAATGGTGGCAGCAGTGGGATAATTGTATAACACCAATTTCCCCCCACTTACAACACACACACACACACACTGACCATCGGAGGGTCTAAACCTATCAGGCGCTAATGCGCAGAGGCCCCCCTTGGATATGTTCGGCTATTCCTCAAGTCCCTCTCCCCAACCCATCCTCACCACCGGGATATCAACATAAATCAAAAGTGACAATTTCGTTGTGGAAAGAAGTGGGATCAGTGTTGAACAGTGATGAACAGTGTTTAAGCCAGTGAATTCAGCACTAGACAGTACCAGCGAGAGCCACGACCCACCCGTGAGATAAGCACCCCTGGGAACCAACCATCATCATCTGACCAGGCGGTGTTAATCACTCTACCCTGGGAACAACAGTGGGCCGGCTTTACACCTGACTATGAGAAAACACAACACCACCAAGCAGAGATTGAGGTACTGTGACATCACCCCACACCACCCGGTGACTCCATGACCGCGTGAGGTCGTTCATATTAACACCCGAGGACGAGTTACTGCACCACGTGAACACCACACCACCCAGTGTCTCCATGACCACGTGAGGTCCTTCATACACACCCGAGGACGAGTTACTGCACCACGTGAACACCACACCACCCGGTGTCCCACCACGTGAGGTCCTTCATGTGTTCTGCACCACGTGAACACCACACCACCGGTGTCTCCATGACCACGTGAGGTCCTTCATATTAACACCCGAGGACGAGTTACTGCACCACGTGAACACCACACCACCCGGTGTCTCCATGACCACGTGAGGTCCTTCATGTCAACACCCGAGGACGAGTTACTGCACAGCGTGAACACCACACCACCCAGTGTCTCCATGACCACGTGAGGTCCTTCATATTAACACCAGGACGAGTTACTGCACCACGTGAACACCACACCACCCGGTGTCCCCATGACCACGTGAGGTCCTTCATGTCAACACCCGAGGACGAGTTACTGCACCACGTGAACACCACACCACCCGGTGTCTCCATGACCACGTGAGGTCCTTCATATTAACACCCGAGGACGAGTTACTGCACCACGTGTACACCACACCACCCGGTGTCTCCATGACCACGTGAGGTCCTTCATGTCAACACCTACATAAATAATTATTATTATTATTATTATTATTACACACACACACCTAAATACACAAAACAGTATAGTCCTGACAAAAACACATGCACACTTTCACCCTCACTCCCAGGTAACTCTCCCACCCTCACTCCCAGGTAACTCTCCCACCCTCACTCCCAGGTAACTCTCCCACCCTCACTCCCAGGTAACTCTCCCACCCTCACTCCCAGGTAACTCTCCCACCCTCACTCCCAGGTAACACCAACTACCCTGGAGAAGTACGCACCTCAAGGGAGAGTCTCTGGACATCGGTCACAAACCACCAGGCCCACGCCCACCCGCCCACGATGGTCTTCTTCGAGGTGGCACCACAACATCCGCCTGTAGGAGAAACACAAAAAGTACAGTTAGCAACATAGTGAGGTATGGCAGTACAATAGCTGAGCTGTGGATAACTTATTAATGGTACAATAGCTGAACTGGGTGTAACTTGTAACCAGCACAATAGTTGAACTGGGGCTAAATTGTAACCGCCACAATAGCTGGGGATCCAAATTCTGCAAATTCAGTTCATTAAAATTTTCAGCTTTACCTATTTTAACTTTATCAAGCTTATACTGACCCTAACTTAACCAAACTAGTCAAAAGCTAACATATCCTAACCTAAACCAACCAAACCTGATCAAAACTAACCTAACCATACATAAAGATACTAAACTTAATATCCTAAAATAACGAATCCTAACCTAAACTAAAAGTGCTTTAATTTTAGGGTATTTTTTTTACAAGTCGCTCATAATCTGCTGAGTCATCACACGCCGTCTGTTTGTCAGTCCGAGCGTATTCTCACATCCACAAAATATGTAAAATTATACCATTACGCTTCAATAAAGTTGCTTTCATGACTACCTTTTAACAAATTAAGTACTTTCTGTTTAATGTGGTGGGGGTCCGATTCTATTACGTTAACTATTATTCATTTGCGATAGAAATGTATAGGATGAAAGGTACTGTATTCAGAATGATGAGATATATCTAGAACTGGACCCAAAAATATTGTGGGACATTATGGGCAACTTGTAAAAATTTACCAATCTTAGTTCAGTATAGCCTAATGGATTAATCATATGGTACATTTTCAGTCTACAATCTTTAGTAGCAACACACACACGGTCCGACTAATTACCCAAATGTACCCAAATGTAGCCGCAATGAAGTCAAATAATGGTCCTACATGAATAAATCGGACTGCCAATCACTTCTCGACTGGTATTTGGTGTCATGAAGTCACAAAAAATTGGTAAACTTAATTTAATCTGAGTTCATAGATCAAGTGCATGTACCTAACCTAACACACCACAACACAACTCAGATTAAATTAAGTTTACCAATTTTTTGTGACTTTATGACACCAAATAATAATCGAGAAATGATTCACAGCCCGAATTACGCTTGTACGACCATCAAATGACTTCATTGTGGCTACATTTGGGTAATTACTCGCTCCCTCGGTACATGCACGCGATCTATTAACTCAGATTAAAGTAAGTTTTCCAATTTTTTGTGACTTTGTGACACCAAATACTAGTCGAGAAGTGATTAGCAGTTTTATTTATTTATGTAGGACCATTATTTGACTTTATTTCGGCTACATTTTGCTACATTTGGGTAATTAGTCGGACCACAAGTTGTCCCCTACCATCTACTTCTTCAGTACTTAAAGTAGAAGTATCACGCGCTCACAGCCTAGCCCCCTCCCACCCCAGGGAGCTGGAGACAGGCAGACAGATAAAGCTACTGTACATTAGATAAATAGATAGATAGATATTCTGGTAAAATCACCACACAAGTATACAATGGCAAACGGTCAATCGATTCAAACAAGCCTAGCCCGAGGTAGCTGCTATACGTATATCCACTGGGAGTCGTTACGTAACCTGGAGTATTTTTGTGTCTTGGCGGGGGAGGGGGGGGGGGCTTGTTGGCATCTCAACCTAGGTATGGCTGGGTGTACTTCCAATACACTGAGTTATCTTCACACACGGCTCTTGGCCCTGTCTGTACCGAATCTAACCTAACCTGAAACGAATTATATAACCTGGCTATACTGTAATAACTCCTAAATTAACCACAAATGTAAACCAACTTAGCCCAAACTTAATCGAATTAGCACAACCCAAAGTTCACCTAACTTAACCCAGCCCAAACTTAACTCGTCTGAAATTTAACCGCTTAACCCAACCTAAACTAAAATTAACTGTACCGAATCCAAACTTAACCTAACTTAACCCAACCCTCACTTCAGCCAACCCATACTTAACCAAACTTAATCTAATCTACCAGTAACTAGACTAAATCGATTTTAACCTAACCTAAATTATCGACAAACAACCTAACCTAACTCAAGTCCAAGGACCACAGATCCAGACCAAGCTTATCAAGGGTCATTTGTAATGTCTTCCTTCCACTTCAAGTCGCCTCACAATGAGACACTCAACTCTTCCTCCAGTCTAGCACTACCCTGTGTGTGTCACTGTGTGGGAAGAAATGTACTCGACTCTTCCCTCCCTCCCTCCTAAGCTTTACTCCTTCATAAGGCTGCCGACGTTGTTTGTCTGGTACGAGCTTAAAATGCTTTGCAAATATTGGATATGTTTTCTCAATCGTCAAATATATATCAATCAGTAGAGACACGGGAGTTAAATTGCTTCAATCTTTCTTAATAACTTTTCAATATAGTTTGTTGAACATTTTTAAATAATCATCAATTACTCAACCCACAGAGACGCAGCGTCAAGAAATAGTCCGAGAAGACCGGACAGCTCGCCAACTGCACTGGCTAACCATTACCCCGGAATACGATCCACAAATCGATTAACATCCAGGTCCCCAGGTACTGCTGGGGAGACAGAGGCAAATGGCGTAAAGAAACTTACTCATAGTTTCACCCTGCCCGGGGATCAAACCCGGGTCCGCTCGCTTGCGAGGCGAGCATGCTAACCATTACACCATTGCGCGCGCGCGCGCGCGCACACACGTACACACACATGCATGCATTGATAAATTACATCTGCAAAAATGCGCAGCACATACAGACAAACAATTACTGTACATACACACAGACAGAAAGACAAACACACACATCTGATATGATAATGACACGGTTACGCTATGCTGTCACAACTGTCCCACACAGTGAACAACAACATGCTCGACAAAATAAGACAGCGCCAAAACAACACAAAAATAACGACCAAATAATGCGGCTTGGCATGACTAATATCCACATAGAATCGATATTAAAATAAAAAGTTATACTAAGATCCGTGTTGGGTCAGGTTTGGATGTGACAATGTTATTCTTATTGTTGATATTACAGAATCTCTATTAGATTACAGAATTCCCAGTTGAGACGAAAATAAAAATATATTCTCGGAAGAACGCCAATATTTCTAAATCGTCCGTCCCCGACATGAGCTGACAGCTTTAACGGGTAATATCAGGGGCTTAAAGTTGGCACCATACTATTTTTGGAACGCGGGCATGTGTATGTGTGTGTATGTGTGTGTTTGTTTGGACCCTGAAAAGTCAGTGTCATACCACCAATGAAATGAGCCTTAAAAATGCACAAACATTGAGATGATGAATTTGTGTACAGGTGAAAGTTCGGGAGATCAAAGTTGGCATGACTTTTTTATCATCATTAAACCCTTAAGTATAGCTATGGGCGCCTTCTTCACACACACACACACACACACACACACACACACACACACACACACACACACACACACACACACACACACACACACACACACACACACACACACACACACACACACACACACACACACACACACACACACACACACACACACACACACACACACACACACACACACTATTACCAATTTATCTCAAAAATGTCCAAATTCGCACCACAGGTTCTAACACTTTACTCCCACAACAGCTTCACCTCCTGGTCCTCCGCACTTTGTTGTTCTCATAACTGTGTCAGGGTCACTGTCGGGATAAGGCAGAAATTATGAATAAAGTAAATCAATTGCTAAAAAATATGACTTGCTGAATAAACGAACTGTAAACCTCTAATACTTAATAATGTTCATGAGGAGCGCATACAACTTGAGCAGCTGTCATCCACAGTGAAAGTAAAAGTTGATAGTGCAGGTACAAGTTATCAAATTCCACTCAGCGCCACATGATGTTCAACGGATCATGTTTCTTCGTCTAGATGACATTAACACATAAAGGTTACTAGCAAACACGTCTGAGATATTGTGATATATAACAGATATAGCCAGAAACTAAATCTGGCTTAAATCCAGTGTTAATTTTGTTCGAGTTGTGTTTACCGGTCCAACGGATTACCCAAAAGGACCCAAAAGTATATTAAATCAGGGTAAAATCTTAACGAATACATGTTTTACATCAATAAAACCTGATTATTAATGTTTTCATTGAAATGTAGTCAAAATAATGAAATAATAAACAGCGAATAACGCTAAATTCCAAAGAATCACCTATCCAAAATGGAGATATAATTACCAATGTTTCTGTTACTTTGGGGTATTTAACATAGCCGTAGGATTTACTTTTCATTAGGTTAGGTTAGGTTAGCGAAGTGCATCACGATGGATCTGAGTTATCTCTCTTGTTAACGAACTCTTTGGAATTTAGCGTTCGCCAAAACTGAAAGTTTTTCGCTGTTTATTATTTCATCTTACAAATTATTTTTACAAAATTACACTAAAAATATTATTAAACATGTTTTGTGTATGTATAACAGATATTCGTTAAGATTTTACCCTTATTTGCTATACTTTTGGGTACTTTTGGGTAATTCGTGGCTCCCGTGTTTACAGCTTCCGGGTGGACAGGGCACGTTGACAGACAGTGAGTCAATAAACAATCACACACCTTTGTTTACATCGTCAACTGCTGCTGGAGTGATATACAATCATTCTTATATAATTTCTTAGTTGTAAACAAGATCGCGTGACACCAACGCGAGAAGATTTGGCCTGTGAATGGATTTTTTAAGTGTTTATGACCTAATGTTTACTACTCTAACTATATTCTGACATGAATTAAACTTGAAGATTTGTTTATATAAAATTTACCTCCGTGAATCTGCTGAATTAAATTTGTATTTTTTGTGATGTATTAACAGTAAACAATTTTAAATTATAAATAAAACATACTTGCAAACTTTATATTTCCTGCTAAGTTAAAACTCTGAGTAAAACTGCAACTTTTTGATGACTGGAAACTTTCTACCTTGTTGTGTAATATTAATATGCAAAGTGTTCACAGAATCCTTTGATGTGTGTGTTAACAGAGTCCCTTCGAGGAGGTGGCACACCAAAAACCTGGGTAAGTGTTCCATCACTGTTTACATATCACCATCTCCGCTGTGATATTTTCCTTAGATCTTTAGTAGACATCAGTGTTAAGACGGTATTTATATTACTGCCTACGAGTCACCACGGACATGGTAAATAAAACTTGTGTTTTGGATATGTGACTTCCTCAAAAAGACTATCTTAACACAAACATCAAATGATTTTTCGTAAAACAGGTTAACTAACTCCACGAGATTATTGCTGAAAGTTCCGTACTCCGGCAACTGTCAAGACCAGTTTCTGAGGAGGTGTTGGCCCAGTTAACTGAACATCATTACCTAAGTAACCAAACACACACACACGAACGTTTACAGTATTCTACTGAAAGAGCAAAGGTATGTGTCAACACCAGAACGTTTATTACAAGAGTAAATATTTGTCACCGTCATAACTTTTATGAATGCCGGGCAATTGTTTACCTTCGTCAGTTGTGTGGAAAGTGAAAGGGGTAATAAAATGTATGTAAACAAGAGGGATTCAAAATTGTATACAGGTTGCAGGGGCGCTAGCTGGACAGAAAATTAACCCAGTTAGTCAGCCGCCGGGAAAGTTATTACTGACCTGACTGCGGCAGTTTAAAATTAACTCTGATGAATGAAAGTTTATTGTTTACTTTCGTCAGTTCCCACAAAAAGATAACTATAATTTCTTAACATTTTCTGAAAAAGGTTTATTCATCTATGCTTGTCAACTGTGTGGACTCTAAGGGGCCATATTATGAAAAATTACTGTAACCTGACACTGTGTTAATACCTGTGACCTGACACTGTGTTAATACCTGTAACCTGACACTGTGTTAATACCTGTAACCTGACACTATGTTAATACCAGTAACCTGACACTGTGTTAATACCTGTAACCTGACACTGTGTTAATACCTGTGACCTGACACTGTGTTAATACCTGTGACCTGACACTGTGTTAATACCTGTAACCTGACACTGTGTTAATACCTGTAACCTGACACTGTGTTAATACCTGTAACCTGACACTGTGTTAATACCTGTAACCTGACACTGTGTTACTACCTGTAACCTGACACTGTGTTAATACCTGTGACCTGACACTGTGTTAATACCTGTGACGTGACACTGTGTTAATACCTGTAACCTGACACTGTGTTAATACCTGTAACCTGACACTTTGTTAATACATACTGGTACTGACACTGTGTGTAACCTGACACTGTTAATGTGTAACCTGACACTGTGTTAATACCTGTAACCTGACACTGTGTTAATACCTGTAACCTGACACTGTGTTAATACCTTAACCTGACACTGTGTTAATACCTGTGACACTGTGTTAATACCTGTGTTACCTGACCACTGTGTTAATACCTGTAACCTGGCACTGTGTTAATACCTGTACACTGTGTTACGTAACCTGACACTGTGTTAATACCTGTGACCTGACACTGTGTTAATACCTGTGACCTGACACTGTGTTAATACCTGTAACCTGACACTGTGTTAATACCTGTAACCTGACACTGTGTTAATACCTGTAACCTGACACTGTGTTAATACCTGTAACCTGACACTGTGTTAATACCTGTGACCTGACACTGTTAATACCTGTAACCTGACACTGTGTTAATACCTGTAACCTGACACTGTGTTAATACATGTAACCTGACACTGTGTTAATACCTGTAACCTGACACTGTGTTAATACCTGTAACCTGACACTGTGTTAATACCTGTGACCTGACACTGTGTTAATACCTGTGACCTGACACTGTGTTAATACCTGTGACGTGACACTGTGTTAATACCTGTAACCTGACACTGTGTTAATACCTGTAACCTGACACTGTGTTAATACCTGTAACCTGACACTGTGTTAATACCTGTGACCTGACACCGTGTTAATAATGTAACCCGACACTGTGTTAATACCTGCAACCTGACACTGTTAATACCTGTAACCTGACACTGTGTTAATACCTGTGACCTGACACTGCATAATACCTGCATCTGGGGATTCACCGTGTTAATACCTGTGACCTGACACCGTTAATACCTGTGACCTGACACTGTGTTAATACCTGTGACCTGACACTGTGTTAAATACCTGTAGCCTGACACTGTGTTAATACCTGTGACCTGACACTGTGTTAATACCTGTAACCTGACACTGTGTTAATACCTGTAACCTGACACTGTGTTAATACCTGTAACCTGACACTGTGTTAATACCTGTAACCTGACACTGTGTTAATACCTGTAACCTGACACTGTGTTAATACCTGTGACCTGACACTGTGTTAATACCTGTAACCTGACACTGTGTTAATACCTGTAACCTGACAATACCTGTAACCTGACACTGTGTTAATACACTGACACTGTTAATACTCTGTAACCTGACACTGTGTTAATACCTGTAACCTTACACTGTGTTAATACCTGTAACCTGACACTGTGTGTTAATACCTGTAACCTGACACTGTGTTAATACCTGTAACCTGACACTGTGTTAATACCTGTAACCTGACACTGTGTTAATACCTGTAACCTGACACTGTGTTAATACCTGTAACCTGACACTGTGTTAATACCTGTAACCTGACACTGTGTTAATACCTGTAACCTTACACTGTGTTAATACCTGTAACCTGACACTGTGTTAATACCTGTAACCTGACACTGTGTTAATACCTGTAACCTGACACTGTGTTAATACCTGTAACCTGACACTGTGTTAATACCTGTAACCTGACACTGTGTTAATACCTGTGACCTGACACTGTGTTAATAATACCTGTAACCTGACACTGTGTTAATACCTGTGACCTGACACTTGTGTTAATACCTGTGACCTGACACTGTGTAATACCTGTGACCTGACACTGTGTTAATACCTGACCTGACACTGTGTTAATACCTGTGACCTGACACTGTGTTAATACCTGTGACCTGACACTGTGTTAATACCTGTAACCTGACACTGTGTTAATACCTGTAACCTGACACTGTGTTAATACCTGTAACCTGACACTGTGTTAATACCTGTAACCTGACACTGTGTTAATACCTGTAACCTGACACTGTGTTAATACCTGAAACCTTACACTGTGTTAATACCTGTAACCTGACACTGTGTTAATACCTGTAACCCGAAACTGTGTTAATACCTGTAACCTGACACTGTGTTAATACCTGTAACCTGACACTGTGTTAATACCTGTAACCTGACACTGTGTTAATGGAAAATGATAAAACATCTTACTTAATTCCTCTCTATTCTTGCCCTCTTCTTTTTCCTCCCTCCTTTCCTCCTTCCTACCTCCATAATTCCCTTCTTCTAACCCCACCCTTTCCTCCCTCCCTCCTACCTCCATCCTTTCCCCTTCCTCCCCCTCATCTCTCCCACGGTCACTGCTCTGCCCTCATAATCACCAACTTAAATCACCCGTTTTTTCATCACTCCTCCCCAGCCTGACAAACCACCTTTAGCCTCTCAATCACCAGGACTATTGGTGACTCGACAAATGAGTGTATTAATTTTTTACCCCACTCACCCCACTCCTCCCCCATAAACCCACCCTCACTACCCTCCACAGCTCTCCTCTCCCCACCTCCCCTTGGTCCCTTTCCCCTCCCCTACCGCACCTCCCTTCCGGCCAGGGTACAGGAGCTACTCCCCGCCACAACTACTCTATATTGAGCGTCTCCCATCAGGAACGAGCCCGGGGCGCCACCCAGTCTATGGTCCTAACCTCTCTCTCTCTCTCTCCATGACACACACACACACACACACACACACACACACACACACACACACACACACACACACTCCCTCTCCAACAAAGTCGCTCACTCCTGGAGGGCAGCCAACTACTACTAGTCGTCGTGTTCTCTAGCAGTCAATACCTCTCCCCACCCTCCTCCTCTCCCTCCCTCCTCCCCTCCTCCCCATTCATAATCACAAGATGGGGCCCAGGAGAATCGTGACATAGTCGGTCTCAAGGGGTCGTCATTATACTCAAGGGGTCGTCATTATACTCAAGAGGTTGCCATTATGCCCAAGGGGTCGTCATTATACTCAATGGGTCGTCACAATACTCAGAGGTTGTCATTATACTCAAGCGGTCGTCATTATACTCAAGGGGTCGTCATTATACTCAAGAGGTTGTCATTATGCCCAAGGGGTCGTCATTATACTCAAGGGGTCGTCACAATACTCAAAGAGGTTGTCATTATACTCAAAGGGTTGTCATAATATTCAAGAGGTTGTCATAATACTCAAGAGGTTGTCATAATACTCGAGAGGTTGTCATAATACTCGAGAGGTTGTCATTATACTCAAGTGGATGTCATAATACTTAAGAGGTTGTCAGAATACTTAAGAGGTTGTCATAATACTCAAGAGGTTGTCATAATACTCGAGAGGTTGTCATAATACTCAAGAGGTTGTCATAATACTCAAGAGGTTGTCATAACACTCAAGAGGTTGTCATAATACTCAAGAGGTTGTCATTATACTCAAGTGGATGTCATAATACTTAAGAGGTTGTCATAATACTCAGGGGTCGTCATAATATTCAAGAGGTTGTCATAATACTCAAGGGGTTGTCATAATATTCAAGAGGGGTCATAATACTCAAGGGTCGTCATAATACTCAAGAGGTTGTCATAATACCTCAAGGCGTCGTCATAATACTCAAGAGGTTGTCATAATACCTCGGGGTCGTCATAATCATGTCATAATACCCAAGGGTGGGTCGTCACATCAAAGAGGTTGTCATTATACTCAAGGGGTCGTATACTCAAGAGGTTGTCATTATGCCGAAGGGGTCGTCATTATACTCAATGGGTCGTCACAATACTCAAAGAGGTTGTCATTATACTCAAGGGGTCGTCATAATATCAAGAGGTCGTCATAATATTCAAGAGAGGTTGTCATTCTACTCAAGAGGTTGTCATTATACTCAAGAGGTTGTCATTATGCCCAAGGGGTCGTCATTCTACTCAAGGGTCGTCATAATACTCAAGGGGTTGTCATAATACTCAAGAGGTTGTCATAATACTGAAGAGGTTGTCATTATACCAAGAGGTTGTCATTATACTCAAGAGGTTGTCATTATACTCAAGAGGTTGTCATTATGCCCAAGGTGTCGTCATTATACCCAATGGGTCGTATACTCAAAGAGGTTGTCATTATACTCAAGGGGTCGTGTCATAATATTCAGGTCGTCATAATATTCAAGAGGTTGTCATTCTACTCAAGAGGTTGTCATTATACTCAAGAGGTTGTCATTATGCCCAAGGGGTCGTCATTCTCAAGGGGTCGTCATAATACTCAAAGGGTTGTCATAATACTCAAGAGGTTGTCATAATACTGAAGAGGTTGTCATTATACTCAAGAGGTTGTCATTATACTCAAGAGGTTGTCATTATGCCCAAGGGGTCGTCATTCTACTCAAGGGGTCGTCATAATACTCAAGGGGTTGTCATAATACTGAAGAGGTTGTCATAATACTGAAGAGGTTGTCATTATACTCAAGAGGTTGTCATTATACTCAAGAGGTTGTCATTATACTCAAGAGGTTGTCATTATGCCCAAGGGGTCGTCATTCTACTCAAGGGGTCGTCATAATACTCAAGGGGTTGTCATAATACTCAAGGGGTTGTCATAATACTCAAGAGGTTGTCATAATACTGAAGAGGTTGTCATAATACTCAAGGGGTTGTCATAATACTCAAGGGGTTGTCATTATACTGAAGAGGTTGTCATTATACTCAAAGGGCTGTCATTATACTCAAGGGTCTGTCATTATACTCAAAGGGCTGTCATTATACTCAACGGGCTGTCATTATACTCAAGGAGTTGTCATTATACTCAAGGAGTTGTCATTATACTCAAGGGGGTGTCATTATACTCAAGGGTCTGTCATTATACTCAAGGGTCTGTCATTATACTCAAGGGGCTGTCATTATACTCAAGGGGCTGTCATAATACTCTCACACACCAGGACTTTGTTGTTCCAGCGCCACGTTAGGACATGCGATACGCTTCCTTTTATTAGTACGACCTAGATGCATCCTCTTACACTTGGTGACATTGACTCTTAAGAGCTATTGCTTCAACCACTCTAGAAGCTGACAGATCTATGAGCGTGTGACCGTCTGTATGTGTGTGTGTTTTCATCCTCATTCTGTTGGTTGATGAGCTGTTATTCCTTTTTGTTTTCATTAGTTCTTCGGATCTTTGCTCTGTATTAACGTATGTACAGTATTGGCAAACTTCGGTGCTTTAACACAATGCACTATATCGCCTCACTAGTTGTAAATTCACTAAACACTTGTGAATGGAGAATGTGTCTTGACGTGCCGCAGTTATAACTCTTGGAGATCCTGGGTGTTGTAAACATTGAATTGTAACAGTTTATTTAGCCAGAAAATACACAGATACAGAGTGGATAATAATAGCAATATTAACATGGCTGAACCAGTTGAGAACCTGAGCTCTCCACATCCTCCGCCGTCTAAAGTTCCTCGGTGTTCCAGCACCTAAGCTCTTGAGTGCCTACTAAACATTCATACTCCCTATGCTCACCTACGCTCCCCTGGCCTGGTCTTCTTCCTAAAATGCCACACAGCGAGGATTCCTAGAAAGAATTTGGAAGAGAGAGTGCAAGACTATTCCCTCCCCTCTTACACCATATATCAAAAGGTGCCCAGTAAACTGACCCTCTCGGCTGTAAGCTTGAAGATAAGCTACTACACTACCCCCTCACCGTCCCCTGCTCCCACCTGAGATTCCTCGTCCGGGAATTGCTGTTCTACTCCACAACCACATCCAGCCCATATAACCACGTATTGATCGCTAGAAGAACAGCCTAGTCCCAACCATTGTAAAAATATATCACAACTAGTGGCTCATCTGTGTGTTGCTGTTCACTCTATGCCACTCTCACTTTCGTACTGTAACTGTGCTGAAATTCCTTGTTAAATGGCCCTCTCTCCCTCCTACCATTATATATATACGTGCCACTTATGTCACCAGTATATTATTTATCAATCAAATAACCCTCACCCTAACTGTGTATTTTTTCATCTTGTTTACCGTATACTTTCAGCTGGTTAACATATTCTTTCAATAAACAATTTATTATTATTATTATTATTACACACATACCATAAACAGTTACAAATTAAACATCATCACTAATGTTTTAAAATGCTACATAGTCTTTATAACACGCACGCCACCCTTTCCTTGGAGGAATGTGGTTGCGGTGGTCATAAGTGGGCCAACGTGTAGGGTTCCTCCTCCCCCCCCACAACCAGCTCCTTCCCTCACCAGTTTCTCTACGAACGAACACACACAAACACACACAGAGGAGACAACGCAAATCTCTACACTATAAGCACTTACTACGTTCAATCACATCGTGTTATTAACGAAAATGACTTGTATAATTGTATCATAAAGTGTTGAGTTCAACGAGGGAGATCTCGATTTGCACTGTAAGGCGGTCTTAACGGCTTTCTTGAGCTACCATTGCATACAGTATATACCTGCCTGCACTGTCTATTCTGAACTTAAGTAAACTTGTATAGCGGTTTTTAAAGAATATGTGTGTATGTATGTATGTATGTATGTATGTATGTATGTATCTCTATTTATCCAGGTTTCAGAAATGTGTTAGTCAGTGCCCAGGAAGCAACCTACTGCGCCAGTTTATCTCAACAAGAGGAACTTTCTCACGCACTCCATTTCTCACCATGCCCAAGATGTCGTCAAAAGAGCATTATATCCAAGCGGTTGATAAGAGCAAGATATTTAATACACACATTAACACCCTAAACTGATAGTGGCTGACACACACTGACTCGATGACCAAATGAATGAGTGGTGTGTTGAGATGTCATCCCACTTGGACGATTATCGTTTTAGGCGATTTTTACCATCTTAGTTAAATGATCGGGTTCGGTTAGGTTAATTTAGGTTAGGTTATGTTGCGCTAAATCGCGTAAAAAGACGATCGTCCAAGTGGGATGTAACCGTATGTGAACAGCACTGAAGGGCCACCGCCGTTTAACTCTCCACTGTCTCCAGTGAGCGTGTGGTGGCAGTTAGTACGTACCCTCTAACTTCTCTACACAGTTGAATGATCAATCCCAAATATAGTACTGTTTACGTTAGGAGGTTTTACCATGATGACGATGGCAACAAGAAAACCGTATCCTTTAGGTATAAGGAGGGACTAAGGCAGTAACTGACGTGTGTCGCCCCATACCCTGAGATCATGGGGTACGGATTGGAGTGGTGGTGCACAAGGACGCTGTTTGCTGCGCGCGTCAGCCTGCTTTATTGGCTAGCTGGCAACTGTCCATCCCAGTACCTATAATTTACTGAATTATGACAATTATTATAGCATGACTAAGACCCACAGTCCCCTCGAGCAGGACCATGTGTGTCCCATGTCCTACCCTGTCTGGCAGTAGGGAAGTTCTTTAGTTAACGGAATAACATTGATAAAAACTTTGAAAACTAACGCTTGAGTTGACCTTCTTACTTCGCCGCCATACTACTGTTGCCCACGGCACACCCCTCGTGTTCTTATATACCTGTAACAACCAACCATAAAGTGTTGACATGAAGAATACAATCTTAGCAAAATGTTGATGAACCATTTTCAACAATAACGCATTAATCTTTGTCATCTAAACACATCACCAAAATGTCTACAGTTAAATTAATATGTTAACACAATTACAAACAATATATTCTGTGTGGGATAAAAGAGAATAAACATCGACGGTTCGTCAGGAACGCGCTAGAACGCATTCCTCACAAACGAGCCTGCAAGGTAAGACTGGAGTGGAGCTGCGCGCCTTAAGCCCTGGACGCAAACAACAATACTGTCCTGCATATGCGTGCACAGCTCTGTAGCGACGACCAAAGCGGTACCTCAGTGAACAAATACATGGCGTAGTGGCGATTTGCATACAGTACAGTTTATCTTTACAGTACAGTATATATTGACTTGAACTTACGAGACAAGATGATATGGCAATTAACATGATATTTTTACGGTGTATCTCTGCGTTTTAACAACTATGACACGTTAAAAAGTAAGAGATAGAAGGAAAAGGAACAAGAGTGTTGAGTATTATACCGTGTGACTGATGACAACTCAGCTCATGGGACATTTATTTTGAAAGTACAATGATGAATTAACAAAAGTGTGACGTGTTGCTTGAAGTTATGAGATGTCCAGGAGCATAAACAATCTGGGCGGCCGACACGTGAAGCAACAAATCCACCGCCACCAACGTCCGGATGTGCCCCACTGCCTTCACCCTCCCAGTCAGTCACTCTCCAACTGTCATCACTACAAATTATTGTTCACAAAATCTTAAACGATGCATTAATAAACTTTCCCCGTCTAGTAACAAGAACCATTCCAAAGATAATTCAAAATGTCTTCTTCCCCACGCTGACCAGCAGCTCAAAATACACGTTCTTGAGTTATAATTAGGATCTTTAACTCAATAAACCCGTTAAGATGGTCAAGCTCAAGCATATAATAAAAAGTTTCCGGGTATACTGGACTATGGTAAACATCTGTCGATTTTAAAAAAGAATTGACCCAGAATTGAAAGTGACGCTTGACTGTTCATTACCTATACAAGACTTAAAGTACTGTATAGGAAAATAGTGTCACTCCGGGGATTTTCAGTGTAAATTCAACAACACTTTAACAGCCATATTTATGTTGTAGTTTCATTGAGTCAGTGAGAGGAGGTTCTCACACCACCAGAGACTGACCGCTGAAGGTACAGTACTGTGGCGAGTGTCATGTCGCTGATCAATAATAACAGTACTGCCAGCCGTTTGTTGCAACCCTCACCCTCCCTCACTCTCAGGGACCACAGCCCAGACCGACCTGGAGACACCTGCCACAACACTCATCTTACTTGTAGTTGTGACGATGACTCCACCTCCTCCCTAGAGTCGCTACTCCACCATAAACAAATGTGTGTAGCTGTAATATATGTAAATGAAATATAAAAATGCAGTTATGTTTTACAAAATCCTATAAGCGACCGTAAATCCTCACTATGTTCATGAAAAAAAAGGCTATAACAGTGTACAATTAGACAGAGTTTAGGCTGGCAACGCGCCATTATATAAGCTACCATGCTAAGGTCCGAGACTGATTCAAGTACTGTATATAATATGGAACTTATATTATCTCTTCATGTATGAGTTTACTCAGTGGTTTTCTAGTCGTCTCAACAAGTACTGCCCCCCCCCCCACCTCCCGTTAGTTCAGATATGGAACTGTCTTTCATTTTTTTAACTATAAGCGCTATAACCAGCGAACATTGTCTCGATAACATTCAATTAAAAAAATCTCCTTTCCTTCTTCAAAGTCAAAAATAATATGATAATGACTACAATGGCCAACTACTTCCCAAGGCGCCTCGTGTAACCTCCCTGTAGAGTAGACCTCGTCCTGTTCACCCTCGAGAGTTTGACCTTGAAGACTACAAACCTGCGGCTGTCGCTTCACACACCACCACATACTACCACGCCACCGTGTTCACTAAACCATTTACAAGTCCATTGCAATACAACAACGACTTGGTTCACTGTACGAGCTTCAAGATCACTATCCCGAGAAACATTAATATTGAAACAGTTTATTTAGCCAGAACACAGATACAGAGTCGACAAAAATAACAAAATTAACATGACGGAGCCAGTTGAGAGCCTGACCTCTCTTGTAGGTCACCATATAGTACATTTATCTCAAGGAAGTATTATGTAACATTTAAGGCGTTTATTGTAAGGCGTTTTCGATGCACGTTAGCTATTCTGTATGCGCAGACGCTGCTTTTGACTTGTGTGCATGACAAATTCAGAGGTAAAAGCTAACACTTCGATCAGGCGTTAGCGTTAAGCGGCCTAAATAGCTAACAGCCAATAAGCGATTTCTCCCACTGAAAATACGCGGATCATGGTCGCTTATGGAGAATATTTGGATTGATATTGAAGAGTTAGCGGCATGTAAGGCAATAAAAAACTTTGATACAATAATAAAAATAATTCTATATACTGTAATACATTGGATAGGACCTAAAACAAAGCGTAAGGCATGAAAGAATTGAAAAGGATAGCGCCTAGTTGAAACCAGTTTTGGTTCTGCCCATTTTTAAGTGGGCGCTGTCTGATTTCATTAGCCGTTGGTGACTTTGGTGTAACTATACTGATAATTACTCAAATATGATTAAAACTTTAATATCATTACTCATAAGATACTTTTAATAAGGGTGAACACAAAAATTAAGAATTAAACGAACCTGAAACTCGTTGTATTGCGTGTGTAAATATGCGAACACCGAGCCACGAGAGAAGAAGCGTACGGCTCTTCTGTTGGACGTTCCGTGTGGTTTCATAGTCCGGGAGAAATTATCTTTACAGCAGGCCCGATTTTTTATGTTCTCATTTATTATTGACTGATTGACTTGATTTCCTTCTTTGTCTTTCTCTATAATTTTCAATATATTTTTTCACTATTTCTTTCTGTATTGTGGCCAAATAACAGTTCTCCTAATTTTATTGTTCTCTGAAGACTGTTTTGTACACCAGTTATTTCCAAGACGCGGTACAATCACAATCCAAAGTTTCGACACCCCCTTGGCTGGGTGTTCGCCGATGCCAGAGGGTTGAGGTATTCCGTGCATCGTAAAACGCTTTACAATAAACGCCTTTAATATCACCTGGAATAGTACACATAGCATGGTGGTAGTAAGAACATATCAGAATGTTACCAAGGTTATCACTTAGTTATTTATTTATTTCATTTATCTTTTTTTTACATTTATATTATAAGTATATACATACTATACAGTGGAATTGATATACATAAATATAAGGGAGAGAAGCAGTACAACATGGGTTGTATTAAGGAGGAACAACAGGACAGAAGTTGTCAGTATCATGTCTAGTCGGCAAATATATTTACTGCAATGTTAATTTCTATCTATCCACATGACAATTTCTGATAAAACAGTAAAAGCACAGGTTTATATTTTGTAGGTGTGTAAATATCAATAGTCTTCCTATGTTAAATATATTATGGTCATTATGTCCAACAAACGTTTTTGTGTTCAAACCTTATTTTAAAATAGTGTGTGTGTGTGTGTGTGTGTGTGTGCCTTTGCTACGCCCACTCGATCCTCACGCTATACAGCACCACGCCTCCTCCCGTGCCACTCCTCCCTTCACGCCATGCCATGCCACGCCCCTAAGCCATGCCACACCCCTAAGCCACACCACGCCCCTACGCCATGCCATGCCCCTACAGCACGCCACGATACATCGAACGAAAGCCCTCTCTCCCTGCCACCCCCTCCCCCTGCTATATCACGCCACGCCTTCCCCAACCCACGCTGAGTTCTCCCTATGTACCCTCCCACATACCCTCCTCCCCACACCATACCCACCCCCCACCATACCCACCTCCCCCACACCATACCCTCCTCCCCCACACCATACCCTCGTGGTTTCACCTCTGTCAATCTCCCCGCACGCCTCCCCATGCCTTTGTCACGTAACGAAACCCGGCCTTAAGTGTTTAAGCCAGTGAATTCAGCAATAGACAGAACCAGCGAGAGCCGTGACCCACCAGTGAGATAAGCACCCCTGGGAACTAACCACCATCTTCTGACCAGGCGGTGTTAATCACTCTACCCTGGGAACACCAGTGGGACGGCTTTACACCAGACTATGAGATAACACAACACCACCAAGCAGAGAGTGAGGTACTGTGACATCACCCCACACCACCCGGTGACTCCATGACCACGTGAGGTCCTTCATATTAACACCCGAGGACGAGTTACTGCACCACGTGAACACCACACCACCTGGTGCCTCCATGACCACCACACTGCATCCCGTGACTGACAGGAGGTGCAGACTGAGATCACACTACATGGCCTGCAGCTGACCTCACACAGTATGTCAAGAGACCAGCCCAGGCATGTTTCTTCTCCTTTTAGTAATGAAAGCTTTTGTTAAACACCCACCACCCCACGTCTTTGTATGTAATAAATCATTTTGCCTAATGTATATTTACAGCTTTCGGGCTGCAGAACTTTATCAATAAACCGCTAATAATAATAATATTATGTATTATTATTAACACACTCTGCATCATTGGGGGTGTTAGGGAAGAAAGAGGTTTATGCTGAGTGGGATGTGGTGAGAGGTGTGACCCGGAGGGGGGTCGGCACCAGACAGGAAGGGCGTGACATGGGGGAAGGAAGGAAGATCGTTACAGGTTTAGGGGTAGTGACTGAGAGGGGAAGTGTTGAGGGAAGGAAGGGGTTAGGAGGGAAGGGCTAATGGGGGAGGGAAAGGGGTTAATGGGGGATGGGATAGGGCTGGGGGAGAGGGAGGAGGGGGAAGGTCGTTACTGGATTAGGGGTAGAAGTGGGAAGGGGAAGGACCAGGAGGGAGGGTAGGGAAGGGCTGAGAGAGAGGGGAAAGGGCTGAGGAGGGGGAAAGGACCGAAGGAGAGCTGAGGGAGAGGAGGAAGGGGTGGGGCGGATATATTACAGGGCCCACTGATCATGGTGGAACTCCTGCCACTGAAATCTGACACAATGGAAAGGGATGTCTTGAGAGGGTGTGTGGTAGGGTGTGTGGCAGGGGTGTGGCAGAGTGTGGCAGAGTGTGGTAGAGTGTGGCAGGAGTGTGGCAAGTGTGGCAGGGTGTGCAGAGTGTGGTAGTGTGGCAGGTTGTGTGGCAGGTTGTGTGGCAGTGTGGTAGGGTGTGTGGCAGGGGGTGTGGCAGGGTGTGTGGCGAGGTGTGGCAGGGGTGTGGTAGGGTGTGTGTGGGGTGTGTGGAAGGGTGTGTGGGGTGTGTGGAAGGAGTGTGGTGGGGGGTGTGGTGGGGTGTGTGGTGTGGTGGGGTGTGTGTGGGGAGTGCAGGGGGTGTGGCAGTGTGTGTGTGGCAGGGGTGTGTGGCGTGTGGTGGGGTGTGTGGCAGGGGGGTGTGGGGTGTGTGTGGGGGGGTGTGATAGGGTGTGTGTGGGGGGTGTGGTGGGGTGTGTGGCAGGGTGTGTGGCAGGTGTGTGTGGGGTGTGTGTGTGGAGTGTGGGAAGTGTGTGAGAGGGGTGTGGTAGGGTGCATGCGGGGAGTGTGGCAGTGTGGTAGGGTGTGTAGCAGTGTGGTAAGGTGTGTGGGGTGTGGTGGGGTGTGTGGCAGGTGTGGATTGTGGCTGGGGAGGTGTGGTGGGGTTGTGTGAGAGAGTGTGTGGTAGGGTGTGTGTGGGGTGTGTGGCAGGGACAGTGTGGCAGAGTGTGCAGTAGGGTGTGTGGCAGAGTGCAAGTATAGTGCGTGATGGGTGTGTGTAGAGTGTTCTGGAGTGTGTAGCAGAGTGCAACGTGGGGTAAGTAGTAGGGGTGTAGCAAGTGGTGTGTGGCAGGGTGTGCACCAGGAGTGTGTGTGTGGTGTGTGGCAGAGTGGTGGCAGGGTGTGTGGCAGGAAGTGGCAGGGTGTGTGTGAGTGTATGGTGGGGTGTGTGGCAGTGTGTGTGTAGGTGTGTGGTAGGTGTGTGGCAGGGTGTGTGGTAGGGGTGTATGGTAGGGTGTATGGTAGGGTGTGAGGCAGTGTGTGGGGTTGGGTGTGTTGCAGAGTGTGGCAGAGTGCGAAGCAGAGTGCGTGATAGAGTGTGTGGTAGGGTGTGTGGCAGAGGGTAAGTGGTAGGGTGTGGTAGGGTGTGTTGGTAAGGTGTGTGGCAGAGTATGCAGTAGGGTGTGTGTTGCAGTGTGTGATAAGGTGTGTGGCAGGGGGTGTAGCAGGAAGTGGCAGAGTGTGTGGGGGTATTTGACAAAGTTATAAGCAGAGTGTCAGTATGCTGTGTGGCAGTGGTGGGGTGTGGCAGAGTGTTTGGCAGGGTGTGTGGTAGTGTTTGGTAGGGTGTGTGTTAGTGTTTGGTAAAGTTGCGTGAAGTGTTGGCAGTTAGTGATTGGATGTGGTAGTGTTTGGCAGGGTGTGTGGTAGTGTTTGGTAGGGTGCGTGGCAGGGTGTGTGGCAGGGTGTGTGGTAGAGTGAATAGGCTGGTGTGTGGTAGTGTTTGGCAGGGGTGTGTGGTGGTGTTTGGTAGGGGTGTGTGTAAGTGTTTGGCAGGGTGTGTGAGTGGGGAGTGTTTGGCAGGGTGTGTGGTGGAGTGTTTGGCAGGGGTGTGTGGTAGTGTTTGGCAGGGTGTGTGGTAGTTTTGGCAGGGGTGTGTGGTAGAGTGTTTGGCAGGGTTGTGGTAGAGTGTTTGAGCGCTTGACAGGGTGTGTGGTGGTGTTTGGCAAAGTGCTGAGTGTTGGTAAGCGTTTGACAGGGTGCGTGGCAGGAGTGTTTGGCAGGGTGTGTGGTAGTGTTTGGCAGGGTGTGTGTGGTGTTTGGCAGGGTGTGTGGTAGTGTTTGGCAGGGTGTGTGGTAGTGTTTGGCAGGGGTGTGTGTGGTAGAGTGTTTGGCAGGGTGTGTGGTAGTGTTTGGCAGGGTGTGTGGTAGTGTTTGGCAGGGTGTTTGGTGAGTGTTTGGCAGGGTGTGAGTGTTTGGCAGGTGTTTGGTGTTGCAGGGTGTGTGGTAGAGTGTTTGGCAGGGTGTGTGATAGTGTTTGGCAGGGTGTGTGGCAGGTGTTTGGCAGGGTGTGTTTTAGTGTTTGGTAGGGTGTTTGGCGTAGGGTGTGTGGCAGGGTTGTGTGGCAGGGTGTGTGATGGGTGTTTGGCTAGTGTTGTTAGTGTTGATATAGTGGCATTTGGCTGGCAGAGTGTTTGGCGGGGTGTGTGGTAGTGTTTGGCAGGGTGTGTGGTGAGTGTTTGGCAGGGTGTGTGGCTTGGGTTGGTAGCCAGTAGAGTGTTTGGCTAGTGTGTGTGAGTGTTTGGCAGGGTGTGTGGTAGTGTTTAGCAGGGTGTGTGGTAGTGTTTGCAGGGTGTGTGGCAGAGTGTTTGGCAGAGTGTTTGGCAGAGTGTTTGGCAGGTTGTGTGGTAGAGTGTTTGGCTAGTGTGTAGAGTGTTTGGCAGGGTGTGGTAGTGTTTGGCAGGTTGTGTGGTAGTGCTTGGCAGGGTGTGCAGTAGAGTTTTTGGCTAGTGTGTGGTAGTGTTTGGCAGAGTGTTTGGCAGGGTGTGTGGTAGAGTGTTTGGCAGGGTGTGTGGTAGTGTTTGGCAGAGTGTTTGGCAGGGTGTGTGGTAGAGTGTTTGGCAGGGTGTGTGGTAGTGTTTGGCAGAGTGTTTGGCTAGTGTGGTAGAGTGTTTGGCAGGGTGTGTGTGTGTTTGGCAGGTTGTGTGTGAGTGCTTAGTGTGCAGTAGAGTTTTTGGCTAGTGTGTGGTAGTGTTTGCAGAGTGTTTGGGGTGTGTGGTGAGAGTGTTTGGCAGGGTGTGTGGTAGAGTGTTGCTTGGGGTGTGTGGTAGTGTTTGGCAGGTGTTTGGCAGGGTGTGTGGTAGAGTGTTTGGCAGGGTGTGGTGGTGTTTGGCAGGGTGTGTGAGTGTTTGTAGGGTGTATGGTAGTGTTTGGCAGAGTGTTTGGCAGGGTGTGTGGTAGAGTGTTTGGCAGGGTGTGTGTTAGTGTTTGAGGGCTTTGTGGTAGTGTTGCAGGGTGTGTGGCAGTGTTGGCAGGGTGTGTGGTAGTGTTGGCAGGGGCTTTGTGGTAGTGTTGGTGGCGTGTGTGGTAGTGTTTGGCAGGGTGTCTTTTGCAGGGTGTGTGGCAGTGTTTAGCAGGGTGTGTAAGTGTTTGGTAGGGTGTGTGCAGAGTGTTGGCAGGGTGTGTGGTCAGGGTGTGTGGTAGTGTTTGGCTAGTGTTTGGTAGTGTTGAGGCAGCGTGTGTGGTAGTGTTTGGCAGGGTGTGTGAGTGTTTGGCAGTGTGTGGTAGTGTTTGGTAGGGTGTGTGGTAGAGTGTTTGGCAGGTTGTGTGGTAGAGTGTTTGGCTAGTGTGTGGTAGAGTGTTTGGCAGGGTGTGTGGTAGTGTTTGGCAGGTTGTGTGGTAGTGCTTGGCAGGGTGTGTGGTAGAGTTTTTGGCTAGTGTGTGGTAGTGTTTGGCAGGGTGTGTGGTAGTGTTTGGCAGGGTGTGTGGTAGAGTGTGTGGCAGGGTGTCTTATTTCACACACGCACACACCAGAAGAGTTACTACACCACGTGAACACCACACCACCCGATGTCTCCATGACCAGCCCCAGACCCGGGCCATAACTGCAAACTATAATAATTTGTATGTTCAATTCATGTTCCTTCTACTTTCAGGAATGAAAACTTTTGTTAAACGACCCACCCACCCCATGTTTTGTATGTAATAAGTCATTTCTGTCCAATATTTATTTTCAGCCTTCGAGCTGTAGAACTTTTTTTATAAACCGTTAATTATTATTATTAATATTATTATTATTATTAGTAGTAGTAGTAGTACTAGTAGTATTACACACACACCCAGTTCCCTCGTCGGAGCTCCTCAGTGCTTACTCAACATTCCTACTTCACAAGGACAACTATACCTCCCCTGCCTGTTATTCTTCCCTAGACCATACAGTGGAAACACGCAGAAAAGAAAAGTGAAGAAAAGGGCGTGCACGAATATTCTCCCTCCTCCTACTCCACCTATTATCGAAGTCTTTAACTGCTAGGGGTGGAGGAGACTGCAGTGGGAATGGGTAAAACAAAGTGAAAGGCTGCAGGGAAATAGTGTTAGGAATGACACAAAACTAACTCAGATGAAGAAGCAAAACCTAAACGCGCAAAAGAGAGTGACTCGAACACTACTAACTTAAAATGTCTACTAATGAACAGTAGAAGTATGAGAAACAAAATGGATGAGTGGTTAGGGTCTTGGTATGTACCGAAAAAAATCGATATAATAATATTCACTGAAACATGTGATCAACCTAGGCTCACGTGAGTTACTCAATGAATACCAATAAAGGGGTTACAAATTATTCTACACGATAGGCAGATTAGGGAAAGAAGGCGGAGAAAGCAAAGGCCTCCAGCCAGGGATAATTGAAGTGAAATAAACAAGGAAATAAAACTGAGAGAATACAGGCAACAATTGGATAGAATTAATCAACGGTAGGGATAAATTAATCACAAGAGTAATATATAGACCTCCAAGCTTGATAGAGTTAATGAGCGACTTATCTTGGGATGAAATGCAGGGCATACACAACAAAGTCTGTATAGAAAGCGACTTTAACCGTGGCTAAACAGATTGGTTTGACCATGGGTAACTCTAAATCAGAGGATTTTCTTGAACGACCCATAAGACTATTTCCTAAGCCAACATATAACCGGAACTCACCCAAAGTATAATATACTGGATTTAGCTCTGTCGAACAGAGAAAAAACCCTATTAGTCAAGTGTTGAGGTAGGGAACGAATTTAAAACAAAGCATCACAAAGAAATTATCTCAGTTAGATTTTCAGGGCAGCCAAGGAAAATTTCCACAAAGTCTCCAGATTTTTGAAGGGCAAATCCTTGATAGTTTGAAGAGGCAAACGAGTAGAAGGGCATCATGTTTGGGGTGAACTACATGGACCTGACGAAGGAAACCGACCTCATAACGAGATCTGAGGTTGCCGAAGTCTACCCACAATTTAATAATGAGTTACTTAATGCACAAAGGCAGAACATGTACCATACAACAAACTCACATTTAACAATTAATGACCCTAAATGGATCAATAATTATTTAAAGAACATTATTGGTCGTGCTGAAGGTTATATAGTAGGAGGATAAACTGGCGAATTTACCTCTGAGATTATTATAAGGTATTACCGGTAGGGTTAAGACCGAGATAAATAAGCAAAGAGGAATAATGAGCTGAAGATAGCAAGGGAGACGAAGACAAACCCAAGGATTCTATCAAATGTATCAAACTAAAATACGAGAAAAGATTAAAGTCATCAGATACCAACGAGTCAACTGATAACGACAAATGAGCAATAACCTGAATAAATATTTTTCAAATAGTTTTCATCACAGAAAATTTAAACATATCACCTGAGGCACCAAAATTTATTCAGAGATAGTCAAGAAAACAAATTAAGCGAGATAGTAGTGACTAGTAACGATGTTAGTACAAATAGACAAACTAAAAGACTAATAAGTCACTGGTCCCAATGAGATAATACAGAGTATTGGGCGAATGGGGGTGAAGAGCTAGTGCCCTTAGCAAAGTTGTTTTAACATGTCCTTAAAAAAACAGGTGTAGTACCAGAATCTCGGAGGATGGCGGAATGGATGGTCGATTTTCAAGAAGGGGGATAGATCACTATCTCTCAACTACCATCATCCAATCAGTCTAACATCAATCAGAAAATTACAGGAAGCAATCATTTCAAATCGTATTCAAAAAACTACCTGGAGAAGGCCAAATTGATCAAGACTTTGCGCATGGTTAGCTGTTTTAAGGCGTTCATGTCTAACCACCCACAATATCTTTTTTCATATCAGTTTTTAGAATCAGTGGACGAAAAGTACACATATGGAGTGGTATATTCTGACTTTTAGCAAAGCTTGACAGAGTCTCCCACAGAAAGACTGATAAGAAAGATAGGCACATGGCATTAAAAGGTATTATCTTAAACGGATTAGGCGCGGTTATAGGACGTGAAACAGCTATGGCAGCATTAACGGCATCAAATCCACTGAGCAACGTCACTAGTGTGGAGTTCCCTCAAGGCTCAGTACTTCTGGACCATTATTATCTATTATATAGTATAAACGACATAGATATCGGCATAGACAGCAACATAAGTAATTTGGTTGATGACACTAAATAGATTTGCATCAAATCTGACGAGACCCGCAAAAAGGAAGGTGAATATCTATGAAGAAACTCGAATGGCCTGAAAAATGGGCGGATGAAATTCAATGTGACAAATGTAAAGTACTCAGTATAGAGATGTAAACAGGGAAACCAGTTACCAGATGAACAACAATGCTATTGTGAAATCCGACTGCATAGCATTTAGTAGTAATGATAAGTAGGTTCAAGCCAAGTAAAACAATGTGTTTTTGTCAGAATAAGGCTAATAGGGCATTTAGTTCATGGCTAAAAGAGTGTTAGTTACAAGACTACGTAATTATCTTAAGATTATATCTTTGTGCTTGTGAGACCTCACCTGGATTACGCAGTTAAGTTCTGGTCACCGTGATACAGAATGGATATAGAATCTTCGGAAAGAATCCAGAGGAGGAACACAAGATTAATCCCGGCATTAGAACCTTATAGAGACAGGTTAAAAAGTATTTTAACTTGCACCGAGAGACGGTATTTAGCAACATGATAGAGGTGTATAAAATGGAAGTCAGGCTAAACAAAGGGGACAGCTGATAAAGCACAAACTTTTCCAACCAGGGAGCTTAACTCTGTACAATGGTTTTCACCAGATAAATTTAGATTTAGGCGCGAGATAGGGAAACACTGGTTTAAAAAACAGAGTAGTGGATGAATGGAACAAGTTACCAAATATCATCATTAACTTGAACACGCTGGATAGCTTCAAACATAGGTTAGATGCTTATATGAGCAATAGGGGTTGGGTGTAAATGGGATCATGCCCAGTATGGGCCATTTAGGCCCGCTGCAGTTTCCTTCATTCTTATGTTCTATCAAAAAGCGCTCAACACACTGACCCTCACAGCTCTCTCTGATCATCACCATAAGAACACAGGAACATAAGAATGGAGGAAACTACAGTGGGCCTATTGGCCCATACTGGGCAGTCAGTTCTACCCTAACGCTCATATATCCGCCCAACCTACAGTATATTTGAAGCTATCCAGCGTGTTTGAGATAATGATGATGTTTGGTAACTTGTTCCACTCATCCATTACTCTATTTTCAAACCAGTGTTTACCTATCTCGCGCCTAAATCTAAATTTGTCTAATTTAAAACCACTGTTACGAGTTCGCCCCTGGTTGGATATTATAGTTTCAGTACCTTTGTTATATCACTTTGTTTAGCCCTGACTTCCATTTATACACCTCGACCATCTCGCCCCTCACTCGACGTCTCTCGAGGTGCAAATCAAGATGCTTTAACCTGTTTCTGTACTCAATGTTCCTAATGCCCGGGATGAGTCTTGTCATTCTCCTCTAAATTCTTTCTGTAGTACGGTGACCAGAACTGAACTGCATAATTCAAGTAAGGTTTCACAAGCATAAGATATAGTTTTAGGATAACCTCGCTAGTCTTGTAACTGACACTCCTTTCTATGAACCCAAGTACTTTGTTAGCCTTGTTTCGAGCAAATACACATTGCTTACTTGGTTTAAGATTCCTACTTATCATTACTCCCAGGTCTTTCTCTCAGTCGAATTTCTCTATAACATCGTTGTTCATCTGATATCTAGTTTCTCTGTTTACATCTCCTAGACTATTTTACATTTAGAACATAAGAAAGTAAGGAGTCTGCAATAGGCCGGTTGGCCTGTGCAGGAGCTCCTGTCAAGAATTACTACCACCCTCTATCATCAATGAATCTATCTAGCCTCCTTTTTAAACTTTCGGTTCACCTTACTACAAAGTTGCTAAGCGTTCCTCGTCCCACCTAATTGTGAACCAGTTCCTTCCTATCTCCTCTAAACCTAAACTTATATCAACTTAAATCCGTTGCTGCGAGTCCTATCCTAAGTCCTATCCATATTAAATTCATCTACCATTTTTCAGACCAAGGGAAAAAAAATTTGAGATCTTCCTGTAGTTTTGAAGATTCCTCAGTGTCGTTAGCAAATTTACTTATGTTGCTGTCTACGCCGATATCTACTGTATGTCGTTTATGTATATAATAAATAGCAATGGTCCAAGGACTGAGCCTTGGGGTACTCCACTAGTGACGTCACCCCAATAGGATTTAGTGCCAATAATGCCGACTCTTTCCTGTCCTGTAACCACGCCCGAACCCAATTTAGAATATTTCCTCCAATTCCATGAGCCTCCACTTTACGTCTTAGTTTTCCGTGAAGGACCCAGTCGAGGTAAACCACATCATAACCGTGTCCATCATCCACTGATTCGAAAAGAGTTGAAAAGAATGATAATAGAGCCAGACATAAACGCTCACTTACAGTATAAAGCCATGCTGGGAATCATTGATCAATTTGTGTTTCTTAAGGTGGGTAGAAGCTGCACCATCCTCGACACCATCCCCTGCTTCCACCCGAGATCCCTCGTCCGCGAATTGCTGTTCGACACCACAATCGCATCCAGCCCATACGAGCACGTACTGATCGCTATAAGAACAGCCCAGTCCCAACCATTGTAAGAATTATCAACAACTCTTAATCAACCAGTGTGTTCACTCCTAGTCAATATTACCTTCTGCAGTTACTATGTTGAAATGCCCTTTAGTATGACCTTCTCCCCACCTAGTCATTATATATAATATTTGTATCACTTATGTTACTTGTATATTATTTGTCAATCAAGAGACCCATTCCCCAATTATGCAACTGTATATTTTCAGCCTTCCGCCAGCCATGCTTTCAATCATAATTATTATTATTATTATATTTTATTAATATTTATTATTATTATTATTATTACACACACAGCTATGAACCACACAAGGCTGACTATATATCAATGAGGTTCAATCACACGACGTGGAACTTACCAGTGACGGACACTGACGTCAATTAATTCGAACAGGTAAAGGTTACGTTACCGGCCCTTTGCAGACTCTTATGTTCTTATGTTATGTTATGTTATATGTTAGGTTAGGTAATGTGAGGTGAGGTGTATGGGGTGAGGTGAAGTGTTTGAAGTGAAATCAGGTGAGGTGAAGTAAGGTAAGCATCGTTTTGTCACCTGGCAACCGTTAGCAGGAGCATCATCTTACCTGAAAAGACAAGAGACACGGCTATTAACACGGTGATGTGGTGTTGATACTGTATATTGACAACAACAAAAACAACAATAATAATAATAATAACAATAATAAAATAATAATAATAATAACAATAATAAAATAATAATAATAATAATAATAATAATAATAATAATAATAATATAATAATAATAATACTAACAACAATAACAATAAAAATAATATATTAATAATAATAATAACAATAATAAAATAATAATAATAATAACAATAATAAAATAATAATAATAATAATAATAATAATAATAATAATAATAATATAATAATAATACTAACAACAATAACAATAAAAATAATATATTAATAATAATAATAACAACGACAGTAACAACAATATTTATAAAAATAACAACAACAATAACAATGACAATAATAATAACAACATATAATCATATCAACACACCGTCAGGACAACAGAAGAATTATCCCCTGAACGAATCATTGACACAGTGATGACGGCAGTGGCGGACCACACCAGGATACCGGGAAATTCTGATGAGCCCCAAAGTAATGGTCCATCACTTTGGAAATAACGGAAAAAAGAAAAAAATATGAGGTTTATGAGACATTAACTCAATCCGTGATCATGACGGTACAATGTTGTTCTTAGACTCATTATACGGAGGAAGATCTTTAAGAACTCTTCATATACCAACGTGACGCCCCCAAGACCACGTGAGGCATACGTCACTATCACCCGGGAGTTGGACGCACGCTTATCATGATCATTGTCACAGGAGGAGGAGGACGGGAAGAGGAGGAGGAGGGACAGGAAGAGGAGGACGGGGGAGGAGGGACGGGGAGGAGGAGGACAGGGGAGGAGGAGGACGGGGGAGGAGGAGGAGAGGGAGGAGGAGGACGGGAGAGGAGGAGGAGGAGGACGGGAGAGGGAGGGAGGAGGACGGAGAGGAGGAGGAGGACGAGGAGAGGAGGGAGAGGAGGAGGGACGGGAGAGGAGGAGGAGGACGGGAGGAGAGGGGGAGGAGGAGGACGGGGGGAGGAGGGGAGGAGGAGAGAGAGGACAGGAGGGAGGAGGACGGGGGGAGGAGGGGGGGGGACGGGGAGAGAGTTTAACTGACTCTCTTTAGAGTTATGTAGTTACGACACCTATGTCATGTGATTGAACACACACACACACACACACACACACACATCCTTGGAAGGGTCAAGACGTACCTGGCGCTCTCAGGCAGCCAGGTCAACTGTTAAGTTGGCCCATACCAACCCTCTCCCAACCCTCCTCCCCACCGGAATATCAACAAGTTCACGCCAGAAGTTACTTCATTTAGGAAAAATGGAACCAGTGTTAAACAGAGGTGAACAGTGGTGAACAGTGCTTAAGTCAGTGAGAACAACTCAACAGTAACAGTGGTACCCAAGTTGACCTTTCACACAGTGAGGTCCCAGGTACCCAGTGATAACCGTGAGACCCAACTACCAGCGATGTGTTAATCCGTCTACGATAGGAAGGCCTGGAACCACACCTCTCCTTACCATCTGTGAGGAATTACTACACCGTGAGGCCCTCATAACACCATCTGTGAGGAGTTACTACACCACGTGAGGCCCTCATAACACCATCTGTGAGGAATTACTACACCGTGAGGCCTCATAACACCATCTGTGATTACTACACCACGTGAGGCCTCATAACACCATCTGTGAGAATTACTACACCGTAGGGCCCTCATAACACCATCTGTGAGGAATTACTACACCATGAGCCCCTCTAACACCATCTGTGAGGTACTACCACGTGAGGCCCCTCATAACACCATCTGTGAGGGTACTACACCACGTGAGGCCTCATAACACCATCTGTGAGGAACTACTACACCACGTGGTCCCTCTAACACCATCTGGGAGGAGTTACTACACTACGTTTTTGCTGTTCAACACCTACATTAATCTGTATGTGCCGTATGTTCTTCACCTTTCTCTGAAGGCTTTTGTTAAACCACCAATGTATGTAATAAGTCATTTATGTCCAATGTATATTTTCAGCCTTCGGGCTGCAGAACTTTTCAATAAACCGTCAATTATTATTATTATTATTATACACACACGGAGACACACACACGGACACACACACACGGAGACACCACACACGGCACACACACACACACACACACACGATGACAATGATGATAAATATAATAACCTACTCTCAGTGGTGACAGTAACTCCCGTGTGGTGACAGTAACTCCCGTGTGGTGACAGTCACTCGTGTGGTGACAGTAACTCCGTGTGGTGACATTAACCCGTGTGGTGACAGTAACCCCGTGTGGTGACAGTAACGCCCGTGTGGTGACAGTAACGCCCGTGTGGTGACAGTAACCCCTGTGGTGCAGTAACGCCCGTGTGGTGACAGTAACGTGTGGTGACAGTAACGCCGTGTGGTGATAACGCCGTGTGTGACAGTAACGCCCGTGTGGTGACAGTAACCCCGTGTGGTGACAGTAACGCCCGTGTGGTGACACAGTAACGCCCGTGTGGTGACAGTAACGCCCGTGTGGTGACAGTAACGCCCGTGTGGTGACAGTAACTCCCATGTGGTGACACTAACGCCCGTGTGGTGACAGTAACGGCCGTGTGGTGACAGTAACTCCGTGTGGTGACAGTAACCCGTGTGGTGACTTTAAATATCAAGTAATTTAGTGTCAAATAAGTCGCTCTGTACCCCAGTCTTGCGTCAGTCTCCCGCGTTACTGCTTTACCTTCTCTCCAGGGGTTGACAGACGGAGAGGCAGATGAACGAAAAGACAGTCAGACAGAGACAAACAGACAAAGAGACAGACAGAAAGAGACAGATTGAGGCAGTCAGGCAGAAGGTTAGAGACAGACAGACAGCTTGGCAGGGTATTTAACAACCTCTAATTCAAGATTTGTGTCGCTGCAGTAACACCAAGAATGGCTCCCTGTGTCTACTGAACTCGTATGGTTGTTAAGAGCTACATATCTGGTGTATCTAGAGACGACTGTTCCATACACATACCACATCGCCAGGCAGACTCTCTCACATCGCCAGGCAGACCTACCTCCCCTCCATCACCAGGCAGACCTACCTCCCCACATCGCCAGCAGACTCCTCTCACATAGGCAGACCTCCTCACATCGCCAGGCAGACCTACCTCCCTCACATCGCCAGGCAGACTCCTCTCCTCCGCCAGGCAGACCTACCTCCCCTCCACATCACCAGGCAGACCCTACACTCCTCACATCGCCAGGCAGACTCTCTCACATCCCAGGCAGACCTACCTCCCCACATCGCCAGGCAGACCTACCTCCCCTCACATCGCCAGGCAGACCTACCTCCCTCACATCGCCAGGCAGACCTACCCCCTCCACATCGCCAGGCACACCACCCTCACATCGCCAGGCAGACCTACCCCCCTCACATCGCCAGGCAGACTCCTCTACATCGCCAGGCAGACCTACCCCCCTCCATCGCCAGGCAGACCTACCCCCTCACATCGCCAGGCAGACTACCCCCCTCACATCGCCAGGCAGACCTACCCCCCACATCGCCAGAGCAGACCTACCCCCCCTCACATCGCCAGGCAGCCTACCCCCCCTCATCGCCAGGCAGACCTACCCCCTCGACATAGGCAGACCTACCTCCCACATCGCCAGGCAGACCTACCCCTCACATCGCCAGGCAGACCTCCCCCCTCCACATCGCCAGGCAGACCTACCCCCCTCCGCCAAGGCACCACCCTCACATAGGCAGACCACCCCTCACATCGCCAGCAGACTCCTCTCACATGAGCAGACCTACCCCCTCACATCGCCAGGCAGACCTACCCCTCATCGCCAGGCAGACCTACCTCCCCTCATCATGAGCAACCTACCCCCCCCACATCGCCAGGCAGACCTACCCTCCCTCATCGCCAGGCAGACCCCCTCCATGGGGCAGACCTACCCCCCTCACATGGCCAGGCAGACCTACCCCCCCTCACATCGCCAGGCAGACCTACCTCCCTCATCGCCAGGCAGACCTACCCCCCCTCCATCAGGCAGACCTACTTCCCTCACATCGCGAGCAGACCTACCTCCCTCACATCGCCAGGCAGACCTACCCCCTCACATCGCCAGGCAGACCTACCCCCCTCACATCGCCAGGCAGACATCCCTCACATCGCCAGGCAGACTACCTCCCTCCACGCCAGGCAGACCTCCCTCCACATCGCCAGGCAGACCTACCTCCTCATCCCAGGCAGACCCCCCTCTCCACACAGGCAGACATCCCTCACATCGCCAGGCAGACCTACCCCTCATCGCCAGGCAGACATCTCATCGCCAGGCAGACCTACCCCTCACATCGCCAGGCAGACCTACCTCCCTCCACATCGCCAGGCAGACCTACCCTCTCATCGCCAGGCGGACTCCCTCACATCCCAGGCAGACCTACCCCTCTCACATCGCCAGGCAGACATCCTCTGTCAGAGCAGACCTACCCCTCTCACATCGCCAGGCAGACCTACCCCCTCACATCGCCAGGCAGACAATCCTCACATCGCCAGGCAGACCACCCTCACATCGCCAGGCAGACCTCCCCCTCATCGCCAGGCAGACCTACCCCCCTCACATCGCCAGGCAGACCTACCTCCCTCACATCAGGCAGACCTACCCCTCATCGCCAGGCAGACCTCCCCCCTCATCGCCAGGCAGACCTACCCCCTCATCGCCAGGCAGACCCTCCCCCCCTCACTCCAGGCAGACATCCTCACATCGCCAGGCAGACCTCCCCCCCTCATCGCCAGGCAGACCTACCTCCCTCACACATCCAGGCAGACCTACCCCCTCACATCGCCAGGCAGACCTACCCCCCTCACATCGCCAGGCAGACCTACCCCTCTCACATCGCCAGGCAGACATCCCTCATCAGGCAGACCACCTCACATCGCCAAGCAGACCTACCTCCTCACATCCCAGCAGACCTACCCCCTCCATCGCCAGGCAGACTACCTCACATCGCCAGGCAGACCTCCCCCTCACATCGCCAGGCAGACCCCCCCCTCACATCGCCAGGCAGACCTACCCCCCACATCGCCAGGCAGACCCCCCCCTCACATCGCCAGCAGACCTACCCCCTCACATCGCCAGGCAGACCTACCCCCCTCACATCGCCAGGCAGACCTACCCCCCACATCGCCAGGCAGACCTACCCCCTCATCGCCAGGCAGACCCCCTCACATCGCCAGGTCTAGAAGTGTGTGGTGTTGTAATGTGGAGCAGTAGGGAAAACTGGTCACTGTGCCTCTGGAATATCAGTACAGCGCCGCCACCACCACCATCTTATTACTATCATCATCATTATTATTATTATTATTATTATTATTATAGTAGTAGTAGTAGTAGTAGTAGTAGTAGTAGTAGTAGTAAAGCAGTAGTAGTAGTAGTAGTAAAGTGTTCTAACTAAGGTGTATTCGGCAACATCCTGTCCTTTGAGGAGAAAATCCTGAACGTATATTTCATCATCACTGACGCTATACACACACACACACACACACACACACACACACACACACACACACACACACACACGATGACGATGATGATGACGATGATGATGAATATAACAACCTACTCCGTGTGGTGACAGTAACTCCCGTGTGGTGACAGTAACTCCCGTGTGGTGACAGTAACTCCCGTGTGGTGACAGAACTCCTGTGTGGCGACAGTAACGCCCCGTGTGGTGACAGTAACTCCGTGTGGTGACAGTAACTCCGTGTGGTGACAGAACTCCCGTGGTGACAGTAATCACTGTGTGGCGACAGTAACACAGTAACGCCCGTGTGGTGACAGTAACTCCCGTGTGAGTAAATTTGCAGATGATACCAAAATGGGGAGAGTGATAAATTCAGACAGTGACTTGAACACCTTCAAAGAGATCTAGATACCTTACATGAGTGGTCAGTAGACTGGCAAATGAATTTATATTGATAAATGCAAGGTACTACAGATAGGGAAGACGAATACAAACGTTAAGTATAAACTAGGTAACACGGAAATAGAAAACCCAGTTTGGGAAAAGATCTAGGTGTATTTGTTAGCAACGACTTGAAACCTAAAACAATGTATTAGCGTTCGCAACAAGGCAAACAGGATTCTTGGGTTCATATCTAGGTCTGTGAGTAACAGAACTGCTGACGTTATCTTGAAACTTTACCTAGCATTAGTGAGGCCACACATGGATTATGCGGTTCAGTTCTGGTGTCCTTATTATAGAATGGACATAGATTCTTTGGAGAGAGTACAAAGAAGAATGACAAAATGATCCATAATATTAGAAACCTTCCATATGAAGAAAGACTGAAAAGCTTAGGCTTACATTCATTAGAGAGGCGTAGAGTTAGGGAGATATGATAGAGGTGTACAAGTGGGTAAGTGGGATTAAACAAGGGTAAAATGGAAGATGTTCTGAAGCTCAGTAATAACGAAATAACTAGAACAAATGAAATTAGATAAATTCCGATTCAGAAAGGATATAGGCAAGCACTGGTTTGGTAATAGAGTTGTGGATATGTGGAATAGGCTACCGAGTGCTATAGTAGGACCGGGGACGCTAGGGAGCTTCAAGACGAAGGATAGGCACATGGAAGTGCTGGGATGGTGTGAAAGGGATCTGCCCTATGGGCCAGTCGGCCTCTGCAGTATCCACTTTCTTATGTTCTTATGTTTCATGTAGTGACAGTAACTCCTGTGGTGACAGTAACGCCTGTGGTGACAGTAACCCGTGTGGTGACAGTAACTCCATGTGGTGACAGTAACTCCCATGTGGTGACAGTAACTCCCGTGGTGACAGTAACTCCCGTGTGGTGACAGTAACCCTGTGGTGACAGTAACTCCGTGTGGTGACAGTAACTCCCATGTGGTGACAGTAACTCCTGTGTGCGACAGTAACGCCCGTGTGGTGACAGTAACTCCCGTGTGGTGACAGTAACTCCTATGTAGTGACAGTAACTCCCATGTGGTGACAGTAACTTCTATGTAGTGACAGTAACGCCCGTGTGGTGAGAGTAACTCCTATGTAGTGACAGTAACTCCCATGTGGTGACAGTAACTCCCGTGGTGACAGTAACTCCCGTGTGGTGACAGTAACGGCCGTGTGGTGACTTTAAATATCAAGAAATTAAGTGTCCAAATAACTCGCTCTGTACCCCAGTCTTGCGTCAGTCCAAATTTTTCCTAAAGTTTGTGCGTCATCTTCCGCACATGGACCATACACCTCCCTTATTATTATTATTATTATTATTATTATTATTATTATTATTATTATTATTATTATCATCATCTTTAATATAATAGCTAATGTGATTAATTCTTCGAGTTTGTGGACGTTACGTAAAGGAATAAAACACGATAAGTAACTAAGGCATTGTTGACTCGTCTGTGTGTGTGAAAGAGAGAAAGAGAGAGAAAGTTATTTCAGCCAAGCGAATCAAAAGTGTCTATATTTTATTTTATTTTTTTAATTTGAGAATAAAAAGAAAAGAAAAAAGATGGACGACTGATTTAAAATGGCTGCAGGAGAGGATTTTAATTAATACTTGACATTAATCTTCGCTAAGTCTTGCCTCATTTCCTAACCTCCACCATCGAGGTAGACCTGGAAAATGACTGTGTGAGGTTGACCTTGAAAATGACTGTGTGAGGTTGACCTTGTAAATGACTGTGTGAGTTGACCTTGTAAATGACTGTGAGGTTGACCTTGTAAATATGAATGTGAGGTTGACCTTGTAAATGACTGTGTGAGGTTGACCTTGTAAATGACTGTGTGAGGTTGACCTTGTAAGTGACTGTGTGAGGTTGACCTTGTAATGACTGTGTGAGTTGACCTTGTAAATGACTGTGTGAGGTTGACCTTGTAAATGACGGTGTGAGGGTTGACCTTGTAATGACTGTGTAGAGGTTATTATGTAAATGACTGTGTGAGGTTGACCTTGTAAATGACTGTGTGAGGTTGACCTTGTACAGTGAGCAGATATATTTATTACTTATTTTGTTATAATTTTGGGGATGGATTTTACTCAGCCCGATCCTCTCTCTCTCTCTCTCTCTCTCTCTCTCTCTCTCTCTCTCTCTCGGGTCATTAGGGGAACAATTAGCGCCAGACAATCACAGTTCCGGCACGACAAAACCTGTTGATCCTGACTACCTGCTGAGGAGGTGGGGGGTGAGCGTGTGAAGTGAGGAGAGGATGAGTAAGGAAGTTAGTGAGAGAGAGAGAAAAAACTTACTCAACCTCGTTCCCCGAACTACCCTACCACCCACTGACGTCATGGATAACAAGACTGACTCTTGCACCACCACTGACGTCATGGATAACAAGACTGACTCTTGCACCACCCACTGACGTCATGGATAACAAGACTGACTCTCCGTCATGGATAACAGACCTCTTGCACCACCCTGACGTCATGGATAACAAGACTGACTCTTGCACCACCCACTGACGTCATGGATAACAAGACTGACTCTTGCCCCTGAACACCCGTCATGGATAACAAGACTGACTCTTGCACCACCCACTGACGTCATGGATAACAAGACGACTCTTGCACCACCTAACGTCATAGATAACAAGATGACCTTGCACCACCCACGACGTCATGGATAACAAGACTGACTCTTGCACCACCCAGCGTCATGGATAACAAGACGACTCTTGCACCACCCACGACGTCATAGATAACAAGACTGACTCTTGCACCACCACTGACGTCATAGATAACAAGACTGACTCTTGCACCACCCACTGACGTCATAGATAACAAGACGACTCTTGCACCACCCACTGACGTCATGGATAACAAGACTGACTCTTGCACCACTGACGTCATGGATAACCAGCTCTTGCACCACCCACTGACGTCATGGATAACAAGACTGACTCTTGCACCACCCACTGACGTCATGGATAACAAGACTGACTCTGCACCACCCACTGACGTCATGGATAACAAGACTGACTCTTGCACCACCCACTGACGTCATAGATAACAAGACGGTCTTGCACCACCCACTGACGTCATAGATAACAAGACTGCTCTTGCCCCCACTGACGTCCAGATAACAAGACTGACTCTTACCACCCACTGACGTCATGGATAACAGACTCTTGCACCACCCACTGACGTCATGGATAACAAGCCAGCTCTTGCACCACCCACTGACGTCATAGATAACAAGACTGACTCTTGCACCACCCACTGACGTCGAGATAACAAGACTGACTCTTGCACCACCCACTGACGTCATAGATAACAAGACTGACTCTTGCACCACCCACTGACGTCATGGATAACAAGACTGACTCTTGCACCACCCACTGACGTCATGGATAACAAGACGACTCTTGCACCACCCACTGACGTCATGGATAACAAGACGACTCTTGCACCACCCACTGACGTCATGGATAACAAGACTGACTCTTGCACCACCCACTGACGTCATGGATAACAAGACTGACTCTTGCACCACCCACTGACGTCATGGATAACAAGACTGACTCTGCACCACCCACTGACGTCATAGATAACAAGATCGACTCTTGCACCACCCACTGACGTCATGGATAACAAGACTGACTTTGCACCACCCACTGACGTCATGAGATAACAAGACTGACTGTTGCACCACCCACTGACGTCATGGATAACAAGGTGCTGTAGGTGAGGGGTGGTGTGGGTGAGGGTGGTGGTGGTGTAGGTGTAGGTGGGTGTAGGTGGGAGGTGGGTGTGTGAGGGGTGGGGTGAGAGGGTGTGTAGGTGGAGGTGGTGTAGGTGAGGGGTGGTGTGGTAGGTGTGAGGGTGGTGTAGGTGAGGGGTGGTGTGGGTGGTGTAGGTGGGAGGTGGTGGGGTGTGGAGGGTGGTGTAGGTGGTGGTGAGGGTGGTGTAGGTGGGGTGAGGTGGTGTAGGGTGAGGGTGGTGTGGGTGGGGAGGGTGGTGTAGGAGGGAGGTGTAGGTGGTGTAGGTGGGAGGGTGGGAGGTGAGGGGTGGTGTAGGTGGGGAGGGTGGTGGGTGGTGTGGGGGAGGGTGGTGTAGGTGAGGGTGGTGGGGAGGTGAGGGGTGGGGTAGGTGGTGGGGTGGGGAGGGGTGGGTGGGGTGTGAGGTGGTGTAGTGGTGTAGGTGAGGGTGGTGGGGAGGGGTGGTGTGAGGGTGGTGTAGGTGAGGGTGTAGGTGGTGTAGAGGGTGTAGGTGGTAGGTGGAGGAGGGAGGTGAGGGGTGGTGTAGGTGGTGTGTGGGTGAGGGTGGTGTAGGTGTGGTAGGGTGAGGGTGGTGTAGGTGTATTTGTAGGTCTGGCGGTGAGGATCAATAGTGACCCTTTCGAAGATGACTCACTCTGCTCACCCTGTCACCCTGACACACCCTGTCACCCTGACACACACTCCACCCTAGCCCCACACTCACCCCCACACTCACCCTCGCCCCACCTCACCCTAGCCCCACACTCACCCTAGCCCCACACTCACCCTAGCCACACACCTACCCCAGCCCCACACTCACCCTAGCCCCACACTCACCCCAGCCACACACCTCACCCCACACACCTACCCTAGCCCCACACCACCCTAGCTACACACTCACCCCAGCCACACACTCACCCTGCCCCACACTCACCCTAGCCACACACTCACCCCAGCCCCACACTCACCCAGCCCCACACTCACCCCAGCCCCACACTCACCCCAGCCCCACACTCACCCTAGCCACACACTCACCCCACACACACTCACCCTAGCCACACACTCACCCTAGCCACACACCCACCCTAGCCACTACACCAATCCTTTAGGCGAGAAATTGGGGTGGTGAATCTTCATGTGATCCTCTCCCAACAGGTGGTAAGTCACGCCCCTCTCCCCACCCCACAACATTCCTCCCCACCTCACCCCCACAACACTCCTTCCCACCCCACACAACCCTTCCTCCCCACCCCACCTTCCCACAACATTCCTCCCCACCTCACCCTCCCACAAACATCCTCCCCACCCCATCCACCCACAACATTCCTCCCCACCTCACCCTCCACAAAACATCCTCCCCACCCCATCCACCCACAACATTCCTCCCCACCTCCTCCGCAACACACTTCCTCACCCCACCTCCCACAACCCTTCCTCCCCACCCACCATCCCACAACACTTCCTCCTCACCCCACCCAGCCCTTCCTCCCCACCCACCCTCTCACAACCCTTCCTCCTCACCCTTCACTCCCACAACCCTTCCTTCCCACCACCCTCCCACAACCCTTCCTCCCTCCCCCACACCCTAACACTTCCTCCCCACCTCACCCAACACATCCTCCCCACCTCACCCACAAAACTTCCTCCCCACCCCACCCTCCCACCACAACACTTCTTCCCTCCCACAACACTTCCTCCTCACCCCACACTCCCACACCCTTCCTCCCCACCTCACCCAACCCTTCCTCCCTACCTCACCCACAAAACTTCCTCCCCACCCACCCTCCCACAACACCCTCTCAGCCCACACTCCCACAACACTTCCTCCCCACCTCCATCACAACAAAATAATAGTACTAAATGAATAAATCGGACTGCCAATCACTTCGACTGGTATTTGGTGTACATCAAAAATTAGTAAACTTAATTTAATCTGAGTTAATAGATCGAGTGCATGTACCTAACCTAACCTAACCTAACCTAACCACAACTAACCTAACCTAACCTCGACTAGTATTTGGTGTCACGAAGTCATAAAAATTGGTAAACTTAATTTAATCTGAGTTAATAGATCAAGTGCATGTACCTAACCCAACCTAACCTCACTCGACTAGTATTTGGTGTCACGAAGTCATAAAATTGGTAAACTTAATTTAATCTGGTATAGATCAAGTGCATGTACCTAACCTAACCTAACCTAACCTAACCTAAACAACCTAACCTAACCTAACACAACACACCACAACACAACTCAGATTAAATTAAGTTTACCAATTTTTTTACTTTATGACACCAAATAATAATCGAGAAGTGACATTTGGGATAAGCTCCGTCGGTACATGCACGCGATCTATTAACTCAGATTAAAGTAAGTTTTCCAATTTTTTGTGACTTTCTGACACCAAATACTAGTCGAGAAGTGATTAGCTGATTTATTCATGTAGGACCATTATTTGACTTCATTACGGGTATATTTGGCTACATTTGGGTACATTTGGGTAATTAGTCGGACCGCAGAAAAGGGCCTGCAGAATCATGCTCGGCGCAGAATACTCCGGCTACACCAACGCTCTCTCCACCCTGGAAATGCCATCCTTCAGTGACCTCCACCACCAAGCACTGGAAAGGTTTGGCAGTGGACTACTGCACCACCCTCATCATCGCCACCTCCTGCAGCCCTCACCCAACTCGCACAGTCCGCCACTACAACAAAATTCAGCCCATAAGAGCCTGCACCGATAGATATAAGAACAGCACCATTCCATCTATTGTTAAAATAATAAACAACTCCTGATTTATGTACTGCACAGACCTGTAAATGTATTCAATGCATATTATATCATTGTGTCTAAGTCAAATGTAAGTCTGTATATTTTCAGCCACCGGCTGCAACTCTATTAATAAACCGTTTATTATTATTATTATTTACCTGTACACAAACACTTAACAGATGTAAACAACATGGCACAACACAAACAAATAAAGACGTGAGTATGACGGGAAAACAAAGAGAGAGAGAGAGAGAGAGAGAGAGAGAGAGAGAGATGTTGGGTGTCCTCTACACCTACCTGGTAATCCCCCTCCGATAGAGAATGTTGCCAATTCAGGTTTTTCTCTCTCTCTCTCTCTCTCTCTCTCTCTCTCTCCTTCCACTCCACTCCACTTTCACACACAATAAAGGGGATATAGATAAACTTCTTATAATATCCGGGCAGGATAGGGCTCGTAGCAACGGATTTAAGTTGGATAAGTTTAGGTATAGGAGGGAGATAGGAAGAAACTGGTTCACAAATAGGGGGGTAGACGAGTGGAACAAGCAGCAACTTTGTAGTAAGCGCTGGAACGCTGGAAAGTTTTAAAATGAGGCTAGATAGATTCATGGACGATAGGATAGAGGGTAGTTGTAACTCCCAACTGGAGCTGCCATGCACAGACTCCTTATGTCCTCTCTCCTTCAGCCTTCCTCTTACCAAAGGGCAGTCGAAGCACCTTATACCTCGCTAAGGTTTAACCAACACTGATAAGTAAATCTAAATGACAAACAATAAAAAAATTACCCAATAAATAAATAAATAAATACGTATATATAAAATTATAATAAATGAGAGAACTAATGAAGTCATATGATCACAAGTTGATAATATAATTCGTATTTACTGTCGGCCAATGAGATGTTATATGACCCTCGTGTACATGTTAGATGATAGTGTGTGTGTGTGTGTGTGTATGACCCTCGTGTACATGTTAGATGATAGTGTGTGTGTGTGTGTGTGTGAGGTCATAACTGTTTGCATATGTTATGAATTATATCGGATAATCAAAGTGTCAACAAATCGATATCGGTGAGATGTATCGGCGAAAATCCCGATAACTGTCAGTTGAGGTAACTATTGACTGGTCTACCTGACAGTTATGTATAATCTGATTTGTTAGGTATATACTGTGTCGGAAAGCTTGACTGAGAGATATCCAAACTGTTGGAATACCTGACTGTCAGCTACATTAACTGTCTGAAAGCTTGACTATCAGATACATTGTCAAAAAGCTTGAATGACAGATATCCTAAATGTCGGAAAGCTTGACTGACAGATATCCTAACTGTCGGAAAGCTTGACTGTCAAATACATTAACTGTTGGAAAGCTTGACTGACAGATTCTAACAGTCGGAAAACTTGACTGTTAGTTACATTAAGTGTCGGAAAGCTTGACTGTCCTAAAGCTTGACTGTCAGAAAAATTAACTGTCGGAAAGCTTGATTGCCAGATACATTAACTGTTGGAAAGCTTGACTATCAGATACATTAACTGTCGGAAAGCTTGACTGTCAGATATCCTAACTGTCGGAAAGCTTGACTGTCAGATATCCTAACTGTCGGAAAGCTTGACTGTCAGATATCCTAACTGTCGGAAAGCTTGACTGTCAGCTACATCAACTGTCGGAAAGCTTGACTGTCAGATATCCTGTAGGATAGCTTGACTGTCATATACTTTAACTGTCGGAAAGCTTGACTGTCAGATACATTAACTGTTGGAAAGTCTGACTGTCAGCTACAAAAACTGTCGGAAAGTTTCACTGTCAGATATATTAACTGTTTGGAAAGCTTGACTGTCAGATACTTTAACTGTCAGAAAGCTTGACTCCCACATACATTAACTGTGGGAAAGCTTGACTGTCAGCTACATTAACTGTCATAAAGGCAAGCATGAACTACGCATGCTTCCCAGTTGGGCACTGTAAACGCTTTTGCGCTTCACCTTGCCCAGGATGTAAGGGGGTGCCCAATAAACTCGCCCCTCTGGAGGCAATCTTAAAAAAAAATCTAAAAATTCTCACCACCATGCTTACAGGTAGCGTAAGGCAGCGGTGCCACATCTACCAACACAACAATTGCTCATGTGCCACGTCTACAAACACAATGATTGCTCACGTGCCATGTCTTCCATCACAACTATTGATCTTCTGCCATGTCTTCGCTCACAACAAATGCTTATGTGCCACGTCTACCATCACAACTATTGCTCAGTGCCACGACTACCATCACAACTATTGCTCATGTGCCACGTTCACCATCGCAAATGCTCAAGTGCCACATCTACCATCACAACTATTATGTCCACGACTACCATCACAACTATTGCTCACGTGCCACGTCTACCATCACAAATGCTCAAGTGCCACATCTACCATCACAACTATTGCTCATGTGCCACATATACCATCACAACTATTGCTCATGTGCCACGTTTACCATCACAAATGGTCATGTGCCACGTCTACCATCACAAATGCTCATGTGCCACATCTACCATCACAACTACAGCTCATGTGCCACGTTTACCATCACAAATGCTCATGTGCCATGTCAGAGGATTTTCTTGAAACAATCCAAGACTGTTTATATGGAAAATCAATCCACCCGGGTAATAATATACTACTTAGTTCTGTTTAACAGAGAAAACCTCAACAGTGGCAATGAGGTAGGGTCTAACTTGCTGGACAGCGATCACAAAGAAGAAAATTAGATTCCAGTTAGAATTTCAGAACATAAGTGGGGCAGCAATTCCACTCAAAGTCCCAGATTTCAGAAGGGCAAACTTTGAGGCTGAAGAGGGGAAGGAGAGAGGGGGTATCACGCTTGGGGGGGGTGAATTACATGACCTCAAGAGGTGATCTCACAGACACCCACAGAGGGCGACCCCACCTGGTACTCTGGAAGATCTGACGGTTGAGGGTGACCCAACGAGATCTGAGGCGACGCAGTTCCACAACTTAAATAATGAATTACTTATCGGACAAAGGCAGAGCATACCTTCAGACAGAAACCTAGACTGCCCAACAATGACCCTAAATGGATTAATAATTATTTCAGAATATTATTGGACAAAGGAAAGCTATAGGTAGAGAATAAATTGTGTGAAGCTTACCTCCTAGTAGATTACTTATGCAGATATTGGCCGGTAGGGTTAAGACCGAGATAAGAAAAGCAAAGAGGAATAATGAACTGAAGATAAATAAGGACGCAAGCCAAACTCCAAGGGATTCTATCAAATTAAAACATTAGAAAAGATTGGACCAATACAGTCAGATACCAAGTAGCTTAACTGGAAACCAATGAGAAATGAGCAATAATCTGAATAAATATTTTCAAAGTTTTACCATCGAAATTTTTAAAACATGGTACCCGGGAGGCACCAACTCTATACAGAGATAGTGAAGAAAAAGAATTAAGGAGATGGTAGTGAATAGTAACGATGTTAGTAAGCAACAGGACATACCAAAGCCCATTAAGTCACCAGGTCCCGGCGAGATATTTGCTGAGTATTAAAGGAATGTGGAAGGAAGAGCCAGCATGCCCTTAGCAAAGTGTTTAACATGTCCTTAAAAAACGGGTGTAGTACCAGAATCCTGGAGGAAAGCCAATGGAATTGATTTTCGTTACGGGAGATAGATCATTATTGAGTGATTGATTAGTAGTTAGGAGTGATAGTGATTATCACTATCCCTCTAACTACCGACCAATCAGTCTAACATCAATCAGAGGCAAATTACTGGATGCAATACTTCAAACTTATTCGAAATCACCTGGAGAAGCACCAGTTGATCAATGATTCTCACAATATGGCTTCACAAGCAGGCGTTCATGTCTTACTAATCTATTAACATTCTTTTCAGCTGTTTTCGATCCAGTGGACGAGGGGCACAATTATGATGTGGTATATCTCGACTTTAGCAAAGCTCTCGACAGAGTCTCACGAAAGACCAATAACAGGGCAAGTGGAGGCTCGCGGCATTAAAGGGGTGATATTCTAAAATGGATTAGGGCGTGGTTACAGGACAGAAACAGCGAGTGAGCATTACCCGCACTAGATCCGATTGAACAACGTCACTAGTGGAGTCTCAAGGCTCAGCATTGACCATATTATTTATTGGTACATAAAATCCACATAGATATCGCAGCAACAAGACAGCAACATACAAATTTGCTGGATGACATCAAATAGGAAGTGTAATTAAATCTGACCAAGACTCACAAAACCATAGAAGATTCAAACTAATTTTTTCGAATGGTCTGAAAAATGCAGGATGAAAATTCAATTGGGGACAAATGTAAAATACCAAAGATAGAGACAAACAGGGAAACCAGGATACTAGACGTAACAAACGATGTTATTGAGAAACCATCTAAGTGAGAAAGATTTAGTAGTAATGAGATAAGTTGAATCTGCCACGTAAACAATGTGTATTTGTCGAAACAAGGTTAATAAAGTACTTGGGTTTATACAAAGGAGTGATATAAGACTGGCGAGGTTATCCAAATCTATCTTTGCGCTTTGTAGACCTCACTGATTATAGTTTAATTCTGTCACCAGACATAGACAATATAGAACCTTGGAAAGAATTCAGGAGGAGAAATGACAAGGTCAATCCTGCACATTAGGAACCCCAGTACAGAGACAGGTTAAAGTATCTAATTTGCACTCCTGAGAGATGTAGAGTGAGGGGCGACATGATAGAGGTGTATATAAATGGAAGTCAGCTGAACAAAGGACATTACAAAGGTACCAAACTATCCAACCAGAGCTAACTGTAAAAAATGGTTTTAAATTAGACAAATTTAGATTTAGGCACAGAAATAGGAAATATTGGTTTGGAAATATAGTGATGAATGGAACAAGGTCAAACATCATTAACTCAACATGCTGGATAGCTTCAAACATAGGTTGGTTGGATAAAGTGAGCAATAGGGGTTGGGGTGTAAATGGGACTGCCCAGTATGGACCAATAGGCCCGCTGCAGTTTCCTCCATTATTATGTTCTTCTGTCTACCACCAAAACACAGACGACACATATTATTATACACATCACCTGGAAGAATTTTCGGTAAAATGAGCTAGGAGGAGATCTTCAGGTATTCATTATTATTATTATTATTATTATTATTATTAATATTATATTATTATTACTAGCACCATTACATACACTCATGTCTGGTCACAGGGTGATTAAAAGGCACCCACATCGGAAGCAATTCCCAGATAGATGACAAAGATTGATAATCTCCAATTCTGCCTCACTGATGAATTACCATTCATTAACCTGAGCTATTAATCCCAAATTTTGAGAATACCCAGACTAAGAATGACGTAGCATTTAAAGAGTTTACTTAAAGATTATTTAACGAGTTTTACTTGAATATTATTGTTTGTTTACCTGAAGACTATTAATGAGTTTACCTGAAGAATATTAATGAGTTTTAATTTGAAGATTATTAAATGAGTTTACCTGAAGATTATTATTAATGAGTTTACCTGAAGATTATTAACAGTTTCACTCAGTTGATTGATGAATGAGCCATCTGTGATTATTAATAAGAGCTTACCTGAAGATTATTAATGAGCTACCCAGACTGCCGGAATTTTAGAGTTTAATGCAGATTATTGAATAGAGCTTCACCTGCATTGGCCAATGAGCTTACCTGTGGATATTAAGGAGAAAGCCACCATCCATGAGATAAACCCACCTAACCTAAACGCCTGAGACTTAATATTACATTTAACCCACTCACGATAGAGGAATGACAACTGTCTGAATATTCTAGAGAGAGAGAGAGAGAGAGAGAGAGAGAGAGAGAGAGAGAGAGAGAGAGAGAGAGAGAGAGAGAGAGAGAGAGAGAGAGACCATTCCACATGAAATTCCCCAACGGGACCTGGCCCAGAGGGAGGAGGAGGAGGGAGGGTGTGACGGACAGAGGAGGGGGAGAGGGAAGAGGGATGGCGGAGGTGTGGACGGATAGAGGAGGGGGTGAGGGAGGAGGGTGATGAATGCCGGGCATCACACCTGTTATGTAAAGGTGATAGCAGGCTGCATGGCTGGTGCTACTGCTATCAGCTTCCGCCTTTCTCTCTCCATGTCCCTTTGCGGTGTTTACCTGTCCTCGCGGTGCTTACCTGTCCTCGCGGTGCTTTACCTGTTCCGCGGTGTTTACCTGTCCTCGCGGTGTTTACCTGTCCGCTGTGTTTACCTGTCCCTGGGTGTTTATTCTTTGTCGTAGTAACTTAAACCTGGCATTTTAAAAGTTTTTTTAGTTTAACAAATTTATTGACAAACCTGGGGCACACACACACACACACACACACACACACACACACACACACACACACACACACAGTCAAGAAACAAAAACAATTTCACGTATAATTCACACAAATAATTATTATAGACTTCCAGAAAGCATCGTCGTCGTGATTGGTGGGAGGAGCGAGGACGTCACCAAGTGGAAGGAGGGGATTGGGACGGAACGAGTGACGTCACCAAGATGAGGGTTGGGGATTGGGACGGAGCGAGTGACGTCACCAAGGAAGGCAGGGATTGGTGGAAGGGACACATCGTCTCTGAAGGTGTTTACAGGTAATGATTGAATACCTAGAAGAGGAATATTTTGTTTTTCGTATTTTGGGTGGGGGTCACAGGAGGCACGAGGGTGTGTCATGGTGGGGTCACGGAGGTGTCGGGTGAGGTCACGGGAGGGGTGCCGGGTGGGGTCATGGAAGGGTGTCATGGGTGAGGTCACGGAGGTGTCATGGGTGGGTCACGAGGGTGGCTGTGGGGTCACGGGAGGGGTGTCACGGGTGGGGTCACGGAGGGGTGTCGGGTGGGTCAGGAGGGGTGTCATGGGTGGGGGTCACGGAGGGGTCATGGGTGGGGTCATGGATGGGGGTGCTGGAGAGGTCACGGAGGGTGTCGGAGGTCACGGAGGTACAGGAGGGGTGTCATGGGTGGGGCAGGAGGTGTCATGGGTGAGGTCACGGGTGGGGTCACGGGAGGTGTCACAGGGGTCACGGGAGGGGTGTCACGGTGGGGTCACGGAGGTGTCACGGTGGGGTCACGGGAGGGGTGGCTGGAAGGAGGGGTGTCATGGTGGGGGTCATGAGGGGTGTCATGGGTGGGGTCACGGAGGTGTCATGTGGGGTCACGGGAGGGGGTGCTGGGTGGGGCAGGAGGGATGCTCGTAGGGGTCACGGAGGTGTCAGGTGGGGTCACGGAGGGGTGTCATGGGTGGGGTCACGGGAGGGGTGCTGGTGGGGTCACGGAGGTGTCATGGGTGGGGTCACGGGAGGTGTGTCATGGGTGGGGTCACAGGAGGGTGTCATGGGAGGGTGTCAGGGTGGGGTGTCATGGGTGGGGTCACGGGAGGGGTGTCATGGGTGAGGTCACAGGAGGTGTCATGGGGTCACAGGAGGGTGTCATGGGTGGGGTTACAGGAGGGTGTCATGGGAGGGTCACGAGAGGGGTGTCATGGGTGGGGTCACGGAGAGGTGTCATGGGAGGGGTGTCATTGGGTGGGGTGTCATGGGAGGGGTGTCATGGGAGGCTGTCATGGGTGGGGTCACGGAGGGTGTCATGGGTGGGGTCATGGAAGGGGTGTCACGGGAGGGGGGTCACGGGAGGGGGGTCACGGGAGGGGTGTCATGAGGGGGTGTCATGGGAGGGGTCAAGGAGGGGTGTCATGGGTGGGTCATGGAAGGTGTCACGGGAGGGTCACAGGAGGGGGTCACGGGAGGGGGTCACGGGAGGGGTGTCATGGGAGGGGTCACGGAGGGGCAGCGGTGGGGGTCATGGGAGGTGTCGGGGGTAGGGGACCGTAGGAAGCACCGTGGGCAGGGAGGGCGACAGTTGTGTGGGGGAGACCATCAATAAATCAATCATTATTAGGCGACACTGTGCAGTCTTAACCCCGTCCCCGCACCAACAGAGGGCGACCCCGACACTACCACCAGCTGCTGAGGTGGTCCTAGGTGGTACTACTACTAATCTACCTAACCTAACCTAATCTACCCTAACCTACTCCCTAACCTAACCCAACACAACCTGCCAAGCAACCCAACCCAATCCCGAACCTAACCCAACCTAACCGAACCCACTCTAACCCAGCCCAACCTAACCTAACCTAACCTATCCCAACCTAACCCACCCTACCCTAACCTAACCTAACCTAACCCACCCTTTAAAGATCAATCTAAGTTCTAACATTTTTTTTTGTTACGTTTCACTTCTAATTTTTCTTCATCATCTTCTCTTACGTTTCACCTCATTTACACAAGTTTTACATTATATTCCCTTTCATTTTACTCCCATTACCCATATCACCTCCCATTACCCATTTACTTCACCCCCATTACCCATTTACCAAACTCCCCCATTTCCCATTTACCACCTCCCCCATTACCCATTTACTTCACCTCCCCATTACCCATTTACTTCACCTCCCATTACCATTTACTTCAACTCCCCATTTCATTTATCACCTCCCATTACCATTTACTTCACTCCCATTACCATTTACTTCCACCTCCCATTACCCATTTACTTCACCTCCTTTTACCCATTTACTTCACCCCCATTACCCATTTATTCACCTCCCCATTACCCATTTACTTCACCTCCCCATTACCCATTTACTAACTCCCCATTTCCCATTCTCTTATCTACCACACCCCGAGGAATGTACTGTACTGTTTATCAGGTAATAGTGTGGTGGTTTAAGCTCAACTGTGACCGGAAATCAAGTACAAATCAACACAGGGGGATTACATTACAAACCCTCACCATAAGTCATTTCCTAACGAGTTCTATGTGTCGGTGAAAGCCCACCCCCCACAGTTCAGGAATGTCATGTTATTTGTACAATGTTGAGGATTTGTTTTTGTTTTAATTGTTAATGATGTTGGTATTATTACTATGGCCGTATTACTATTCTTACTATTAACTTACTTCCAATGTCTACACTTAATAAACGATTAAAATGAATGTCAGATAAATAAGTTTAAACAAAAATTTAAACGAAATATAAAATATAAATGAGAAAAAAATATAAATAATTGAATAAAATGTGTAAAACACAAAATAACTGAATAAATTAATGAATAATACTAATAATTATAATACAATATAAACAAATAAATACCTAAATAGAAAATACACTAAATTAAATTAACAAAATAAACAAACCTTAAAATAAAATGAATGAAACAAATTAAATAAACAAAACTGAAATAAATTAATAAACAATAAGTATACGATGAATTAAATTAAATAATAAAAATTAACACACAAAACGATAAAACACACGAATTAAATAAACAAATACAATAAAATTCACGACTGAAATAAACACACAAACAATAAAATAAATTGCTAATATAAACCACACCAACAAAGGAAGCAACCGTCCTGTTGGCTCACCCTGACTGGCTCAACCATCGCGTCTTATGCTTCGTTTCCTGTACCTACACTTTCCGCCCTTCCTATTGTAAATACTAATAAAAACGTAGTAGTAATAATAATAATACTGTAATAATAATAATATAGTGATGATGATAATAATAATACTAATACTAATACTACTAATAATCAATGCCATCAATACCCAGGAGAGGAGGAGCTATCGAAGGACATACCCACCAGAATTTTAGCAACATTTAGCATCTACATCAGTTACATTAATATTCATTTTATTTACATTATGTACTGCTTGTTATAAAAAAAAGGTATAAATAAGATATGGAAACAAAATATCACCATTAACCGTATATAATGAACGTAAATATCAATTTCCGTCAACGCTACGCGACTGTCAACAGGAATATCTTTTTTTCATTTCATTTATTCATTTTATTTTTCATCAAGGTTAACGTGTCACTGGAGACCTACTGTCAACAAGTGTTCAGATGACAGTTTAGATCTCACCTCCCAACTTTTTTATCCACTCTACCGGTTAATTCTGCTGTGGTAGGGAGAATATTTAGTATACTCTAGTGGTCACTTTGTAATGCTCAGAGCTGACATGACACTAGTGGGTTTTGGACATATATATATTATTGACGAGTTAACCCATTGAGGACGATGTTTTAACCCATTGAGGACGATGTTTTAACCCGTTGAGGACGATGTTTTAACCCGTTGAGGACGATGTTTTAACCCATGAGGACGATAACCTGTTGAGGACGATGTTTTAACCCATGAGGACGATGTTAACCCGTTGAGGACGATGTTTTAACCCATGAGGACGATGTTTTAACCTGTTGAGGACGATGTTTTAACCCATTGAGGACGATGTTTTAAACCGTTGAGGACGATGAACCCATGAGGACGATGTTTTTAACCCGTTGAGGACGATGTTTTAACCCATGAGGACGATGTTTTAACCCGTTAAGGACGATGTTTTAACCCATGAGGACGATGTTTTAACCTGTTGAGGACGATGTTTTAACCCGTTGAGGACGATTGTTTTAACCCGTTGAGGACGATGTTTTAACCCATGAGGACGATGTTTTAAACCCGTTGAGGACGATGTTTTAACCCATGAGGACGATGTTTAACCTGTTGAGGACGATGTTTTAACCCGTTGAGGACGATGTTTTAACCCATGAGGACGACGTTTTAACCCGTTGAGGACGATGTTTTAACCCGTTGAGGACAATGTTTTAACCCATGAACGATGGTTTAACCCAATGAGGACGATGTTTTAACCCGTTGAGGACGATGTTTTAACCTGTTGAGGACGATGTTTAACCCATTGAGGACAATGTTTAACCCATGAGAACGATGTTTTAACCCATGAGGACGATGTTTTAAACCCGTTGAGGACGATACCTGTTGAGGACGATGTTTTAACCCGCTGAGGACGATGTTTTAACCCATTGAGGACGATGTTTTAACCCGTTGAGGACGATGTTTTTAAACCCATGAGACGATGTTTAACCCGTTGAGGACGATGTTTTAACCCATGAGAACGATGTTTTAACCCATTGAGGACGATGTTTTAACCTGTTGAGGACGATGTTTTAACCCGTTGAGGACGATGTTTTAACCTGCTGAGGACATGTTTTAACCCATGAGAACGATGCTAACCCATTGAGGACGATGTTTAACCTGTTGAGGACGATGTTTTAACCCGTTGAGGACGATGTTTTAACCCGTTGAGGACGATGTTTTAACCCGTTGAGGACGATGTTTTAACCCGTTGAGGACGATGTTTTAACCTGTTGAGGACGATGTTTTAACCCATTGAGGACAATGTTTTAACCCATGAGGACGATGTTTTAACCCGTTGAGGACGATGTTTTAACCTGCTGGAGGACAATGTTTTAACCCATGAGAACGATGTTTTAACCTGTTGAGGACGATGTTTTAACCCGTTGAGGACGATGTTTTAACCTGTTGAGGACGATGTTTTAACCCGTTGAGGACAATGTTTTAACCTGTTGAGGACGATGTTTTAACCCGTTGAGGATGATGAACTCGTTGAGGACGATGTTTTAACCCGTTGAGGACGATGTTTTAACCTTGAGGACGATGTTTTAACCCGTTGAGGACGATGTTTAACCCATGAGGACGATGTTTTAACCCATGAGGACGATGTTTTAACCCAATGAGGACGATGCTTTAACCCATTGAGGACGATGTTTTAACCCATTGAGGACGATGTTTTAACCCATTGAGGACGATGTTTAACACATTAAGGGCGATGTTTTAACCCACTGAGCACTATGTTGAGACGATAGGTTAAAACATCGCTCTCAAAGGTCACTTCAATAATATGTTACAACCACGTGTAAAGATAGACTTAACTTATCAAATATTAACGCGATAGTGGTGGTTGATAATGGTGGTTGATAATGGTGGTTGATAGTGGTTGATAGTGGTGGTTGATATGGTGGTTGATAATGGTGGTTGATAGTGGTGGTTGGAATGGTGGTTGATAGTGGTGGTTGATATGGTGGTTGATAGTGGTGGTTGATAGTGGTGGTTGATAATGGTGGTTGATAATGGTGTTGATAATGGTGTTGATAGTGGTGGTTGATAAGTGGTAGATAGTGGTGTGATAGTGCAAAAAGTGGTGGTTGATAGGTGGCTGATAGTGGTTGATAGTGGTGGTGGTTGATAATGGTTTGATAATGGTATGATAGTTGATAATGGTGTTGATAGTGGTGGTTGATATGGTGGTGATAATGGTTTGATAATGGTGGTTGATAGTGGTGGTCGATAGTGGTGGTTGAATAGTGGTGGTTGATAGTGGTGGTAGTGGTGGTTGATAATGGTGGTTGATAATGGTGGTTGATAATGGTGGTTGATAGTGGTGGTTGATAGTGGTGGTTGATAGTGGTGGTCGATAATGGTGGTTGATAATGGTGGTTGATAATGGTGGTTGATAGTGGTGGTTGATAGTGGTGGTTGATAGTGGTGGTTGATAGTGGTGGTGGTTGATAGTAGTGGTTGATAGTGGTCTGATAGTGGTGGTTGATAGTGGTGGCTGATAGTGGTATGATAGTGGTGGTTGATAGTGATGGTGGCTGATACCGTGGTGGTGTTGATAGTGGTGGTGGTTGATCGTAGAGGTGGTTGATAGTGGTGGTGGTTGATGAGGTGTTGGCTGTGCTGCGGTGGTTGGTAGTCGATGAGATGGTGGTTGATAATGGTGGTATTTGATAGTGATGATGATGGTTGATGCTTTGACTGATGGTGATGGTTGATAGTAGTGGTTGATAGTGGTGGTTGATAGTGGTGGCTGATAGGGTGGTGGTTGATAGTGGTGGCTGATAGTGGTGGCTGATAGTGGTTGATAGTGGTGGTTGATAATGGTGGTTGATAGTGGTGGTTGATAGTGTGGTTGATAGTGATGGTGGTTGATAACGGTGGTGGTGGTTGATAGTGGTGGTGGTTGATCGTAGAGGTGGTTGATAGTGGTGGTGGTTGAGGAGGTGGTGGTTGATAAAGGTGGTGTGGTGGTAGTTGATAGATGGTGGTTGATAATGGTGGTAGTTGATAGTGATGATGATGGTTGATGCTTTTGACTGATGGTGATGGTTGATAGTAGTGGTTGATAGTGGTGGTTGGTGATGGTTGATAGTGGTGGTTGATAGTTGTGGTTGGTGGTGATGGTTGATATTGGTGGTGGTAGGAAAACCAACTATATTTCTCTCTCTCTTCTCACTAAATTTATTTCATCTCTTACAATATAAAAAATCCTTAAAATATCTAAAATAACAAATAAAAAAAAAATAAACATCAATAACTAAAAACACATCCTAAAAAAATACCAAAATCAAATCAAATAAACCAAAAATTAAACAAAACCGAGTGATGTAATCAGACCATCGGCCACACACACACACACACACACAGTGAGAGAGAGAGAGAGAGAGAGAGAGAGAGAGAGAGAGAGAGAGAGAGAGAGAGAGAGAGAGAGAGAGAGAGAGAGAGAGAGAGACCCCCCCTCCCCACCTACCAACATTTGCCCGAGTTAATCCAACCTGCCAGGGTGTATTAAATTCGAACCCTCCCTTATACCTTATTATTCTCCCTTATACCGTATTATTCTCCCTTATACCTGATTATTCTCCCTTATACCTTATTATTCTCCTTATACCTTATTATTCTCCTTATACCTTATTCTCCCTTATACCCTACAATTCTCTTCATTCCTGACTTTCTCCCTATTCTCTCTCTCTGTTAGTCTCTCTCCTCCTATCTCTCTTATCAGGAGCATCACACACACACACACACACACACACACACACACACACACACACACACCCCATTACGTCCGTCACTTACTCAATATTACGCAATTCATTACGCCAATTACACCTTGTCAAAGCCCCAACTATCTCTATTATGCCAGAGTCACGCACCAGGTCCAATTTTCCCCAATTTACCCCCCATTATGCATATCTAGCGTCCCAACTTACCCCCATTATGCATATCTAGCGTCCCAATTTACCCCATTATGCATATCTAGCGTCCCAATCTACCCCCATTATATATCTAGCGTCCCACTTACCCCCCATTATGCATATCTAGCGTCCCACTTACCCCCATTATACATATCTAGCGTCCCAATTACCCACCCATTACATATCTAGCGTCCCAACTTACCCCCATTATGCATATCTAGCGTCCCAATTTACCCCCATTATGTATATCTTGCGTCCCAAACTTACCCCATTATGCATATCTAGCGTCCCAATTTACCCCCATTATGCATATCTTGCGTCCCAATTTACCCCCTCATTATGCATATATCTAGCGTCCCACTTAATTTCATTATGCATATCTAGCGTCCCAACTTACCCCCATTATCATATATCTAGCGTCCCAATTTACCCCCCATTATACATATCTAGCGTCCCAATTTACCCCCATTATGCATATCTAGCGTCCCAATTCTACCCCCATTATGCATATCTAGCGTCCCAATTACCCCATTATGCATATCTTGCGTCCCAACTTACCCCATTATGCATATCTAGCGTCCTAATTTACCCCCATTATGCATATCTTGCGTCCCAATCTACCCCTCATTATGCATATCTAGCGTCCCAATTTACCCCCATTATACATATCTAGCGTCCCACTAATTCCCCATTATGCATATCTAGCGTCCCATTCTACCCCATTATGCATATCTAGCGTCCCAATTTCACTCTATTATGCATATCTACGTCCCAATTTACCCCCATTATGCCCAATCTAGCGTCCCAACTCCCCCATTATGCATATCTAGCGTCCCAATTGTCCCCATTATACATATCTAGCGTCCCAATTTACCCCCATTATGCATATCTAGCGTCCCAATTCTACCCCCATTATACATATCTAGCGTCCCAATTTAATTCCCCATTATGCATATCTGAAGGGTCCCAATTTACCCCATTATGCATATCTAGCGTCCCAATTTACCCCCCATTAAAACACAGGTATTATAAAGTCCCACTTTGTCCATTGAACACATCCAGCCCAAAGTTCCCTAATTAAACAATTTACGATAATACACCTGAAAAGTTTCAGTCGCGGGAGAGAGCGGAGAGAGAGGGGAGAGAGGGGAGAGAGGAGAGAGTGAGGGGAGACAGGGGAGAGAGAGAGAAGGAGAGAAGAAAAGGAGAGAGAGAGGAGAGACAGGGAGAGGGGGAGATGAGAAGAGGGAAAGAGAGAAAGAGAAGAGAGCGAGAGGAGAAAGAAGAAAGAGAGTAGAGAGAGAGAGGATAAAGGAGAGAGGAGAGACAAGAAGGAGAGGGGAAGGAGAGAAGAGACAAAGAAGAGAGAGAGAGAGAGTCGAGAGAAAGAAGGGAAAGAAGAAAGAGTAGAGAGAAAGGAGAGAAAAGAGAGAGAGAGAGAGAGAGAGAGAGAGAGAGAGAGAGAGAGAGAGAGAGAGAGAAAGAAGAGAGAAAGAAGGAGAGAAAAGAAGTCGAGAGAAAAGAGAATAGAGAGAGAGAGTAGAGAAAAAAAGAGAGTAGAGATAAAGAAGGAGAGAAGAGAGAGAGAGAGGAGATAAAGAAGGAGAGATAAAGGAGAGAAGAAAAAAGAAAGGAGAGAAGAGAGAGAGAGAGAGAGAGAGAGAGAGAGAGAGAGAGAGAGAGAGAGAGAGATATCGTTGGATGTTAGTCTTGTAATTTTGTATTCACGAATAGAATATAAAATGTTTGTATCTTAGTATGTGTAATATCTTCTCTCTACTTCTACTCTCTATCTATCTATCTATCTATCTATCTATCTATCTATCTACTCTTTCTGGATAATACGGAAAGGAAATGTTGCTAATCAAATTCCTACATGTTCACTATATATCCATCCACTCCATCCATCACATCCATCCATCCACCACCATCCATCCACCATCCACCACCCACCATCCATCCATCCATCCAGACAATCAACCTGACTGATAGACAGACCAACTGACTGACTCACTCACTGACGGAGAACCTACCTTTCCACGTCCTCTACGGAAGACACACTAACTCTGAGGCTATATACTGTGCACCGTAAACAAAACTCTGAGGCTATATACCACTAACCACACTAACTCTGAGGCTATATACTGTGCACCTGTAACCATGACCGACCAAATTATACCTGATTTCGAGAGGTAATCATTACTGTGTTAGATGACTACTACTACAACTACTGATAGTAATAATATAGTAGTGTAGTACAGCTAGGGTGGGAGTAGTAGTAGTTGTAGTAGGAGGAAATCAAAGCTCTGTCTGATATTGCTAACACAGAGCCACATGCGGCTTTGCGGCATTCACCCACGGAGTCAAGCATCGCTGGAACTACCTGATGCGCACTGTCCCTGATATCGACCCCCCCTCCGCCCTAGAAGAAGCCATCAATGTCGCTTTTGTCCCAACACTATTGACAAACCCTTATTGAACCCCAGCAGAAGGTCACTCCTTGCACTACCACCGAGATAGAGGAATGGGATTGACTACTCCAGGATTCGCCCGTACAGAACATCAGAACTCTGTCAAGCTCACGGCAGCTCTCACTGAGCACATATTAGATCAGAATGCAGCAAGTCAGGTGGATACCAACGAATTACAAGATTCGACGGTCCATTAAGACAGAAGGGGCAGTACACCCAAAGTGATAAACTACAACAACTGTTGCAACAAGTGCCAGAGAACGTGAAAAGAAAAGTAGCTATAGCGCAGGAGGTCGGCGCCTCAAACTGATCAACAACGTTACCGATAAGGGCAAAAGGCTTCATCCTCAATAAACAAGAATTCCCAGATGCCATTGCTCTAAGGTACGGTACACCAGTAGAAGGTTTCCCTCCCAATGTGTGCGGTTCATCTTATCACATCGACCACGCCATGCTGTGCAAGAAGGGGCTTCGTATGCAGGAAGCATGACGAAGTAAGGATCTAACAGCAAATCTTCTGAGGGAAATCTGCCACGACGCATCATCGGTGAAACCACCCTCCTTCCATTGACGGTGAGAACCTCCGTCATAGGACTTCAAACATATCAACGAAGCCCGTGGGACGTCAGTGGTCGAGGATGGACGCGGGACAGCGAGTTTTTGACATTAGGATTTTGATCCCATGGCCGCATGTCACCGCAACCTAGCTCTCGATGCTGCACACAGGAGGAACGAGAACGACAAGATTAGGGCATATTGGGAGAGAATTCAGAACATTGGTCAAGGCAGCTTCACTCCTCTGGTGTTCACAACCTCTGGTGGGATGGAACCAGAGTGCAATGCTTCTACGCCAGACTCGCGGAGGTGTTATCTGAACAGAAGCAGCAGCCCAGAAGTTATGTTTCAGCCTGGTTGAGATGTCGACTGTCTTTCCTCTGCTTGGTCTGCATTGCTTTGCCTCAGGAACGAGAGCATCGGCCCCCAAAGCCGACAACAGTTACAGATATTGACTATGAGGCAACATCTGCGGCTCAACTAACTCAACACAGCTAGGGTAGCTACTTGTGTATTAGGATATTTAATATTAAGGTAATAAAATGGTGGCGAGGGTATGGCTATTGGAGGGGCGGCTGGAGGCCATTTAGAAAAAATAGTAGTAGTAATAGTAGACGACAAAGAGAAGGGCATATGGGAGAGAATTCAAAATGTCGATCAAGGCAGCTTCACTCCGCTAGTGTTTACAACCTCTGGTGGGATGGGCCCAAGCGCAAGATGTTTCTACGCCAGACTCGCGGAGCTGATCTCCGAACAGAAGCAGCAGCCCAGAAGTTATGTCACAGCCTGGATGAGATGTCGACTGTCCTTCTCTCCTTCGGTCGGCTTGCTGCCTCAGGAACAGAGCTTCTGCCCTACTCCGTCAACGCTGCAGATATCGACTATGAGGCTACAGTCACCGAATGCCGCATCGATCTGCGGCTCAACTAATTTAACACAGATAGGATAGTTGTATGTATTAGGATATTTAATATTAAGGTAAATAAATGGTGGCGAAGGTGTGGCTATTAGGGCGCTGGGCCACGTAGTATAGTAGTAGTACAGTAGTAGTAGTAGTAGTAGTAGTAGTAGTAAAGTAGTAGTAGTAGTAGTAGTAGTAATAATATATAATAATAATAATAAACTTACATAAGTTTCGTGTCCGTCGACCGTAAAGTTAACATGTTGATGACTGAATAATTATTGAATTATGTTATCAAGCGATGTGATAATACTTACCATTAACTCACGGGTCACTGCTTTACACACACACATACGCACACACACGGACACACACACACACACACACACACACACACACGACACACACACACACACACACACACACACACACACACACAAAGCAGGGTCTCTTCCCTCTCCTTCTCTCTTCTCTGTCACCCTCCTCATTCCTTCACCTCCTCCTCCTCCGTTCCACCTTCTTCCCTCCTCCAGCCTACCCCATGGAAGCCCTCCGTGTGCCTCCCCTTCCGTCCAAATCTCATCCCACTCCCCTTCCTCCCTAGGCTCACTACCCTCCCTAGGCTCACTACCCTCCCTAGGCTCACTACCCTCCCTCCGCTCCCCTCTCCTATTTCTCACTTGACCTCCTTCGTCGTGTGGCAGTCATCGGCCAGCATGCAGGCTAGTGGTAGGCTGGAGAGGGGAAGAGAGGGAAAGAGGAGGTGGAAAAGGAATGAGGAGGTGGAGAACAGGAGGGAGGTGGAAGGGAAGAGGAGGGTGGAGAACAGGAGAGAGGTGGAAGAGGAGGTGGAGAACAGGAGGAGGGTGGAGAACAGGAGAGGAGGGTGGAAGGGAGAGAGGAGGGTGAAGAGGAAGAGGAGGAGTGGAACAGGAGAGGAGGGTGGAGAACAGGAGAGGAGGGTGGAGAACAGGAGAGGAGGGTGGAAGAGGAGGGGGAACGGAAGAGGAGGGTGGGAAGAGGAGGATGAAAAGGAATGAGGAGGGTGGAGAACAGGAGAGGAGAAGAAGAGAAGAGAGGGTGGAGAACAGGAGAGGAGGGTGGAGAACAGGAGAGGAGGGTGGAAGAGGAAGGGAAGGGGAAGAGGAGGGTGGAGAACAGAGAGAGGAGGGTGGAAGAGGAGGGGAAGGGGAAGAGGAGGGTGGAAGAGGAGGATGGAAAATGAATGAGGAGGGTGGAGAACAGGAGAGGAGGGTGGAAGAAGAGGAGGGTGGAAGAGGAAGAGGAGGGTGGAGAACAGGAGGAGGGTGGAGAACAGGAGAGGAGGGTGGAAGAGGAGGAGGAAGGGAAGAGGAGGGTGGAAGAGGAGGATAGAAAAGGAATGAGGAGGGTGGAGAACAGGAGAGGAGGGTAAGAGGAAGGGAAGAGGAGGGGAGGAGAACAGGAGAGGAGGGTGGAAGAGGAGGGGAAGGGGAAGAGGAGGGGTGGGGAAGGGAAGAGGAGGGGTGGAGAACAGGAGAGGAGGGTGGAAGAGGAGGGGAAGGGAAGAGGAGGGTGAAGAGGAGGATAGAAAAGGAATGAGGAGGGTGGAGAACAGAGAGGAGGGTGGAAGAGGAGGGGAAGGGGAAGAAGAGGTGGAAGAGGAGGATGGAAAGGAATGAGGAGGGTGGAGAACAGGAGAGGAGGTGGAAGAGGAGGGTGGAAGAGGAGGGTAGAACACTCAGTATGTAAACTTTAAAGCACTGCAACATTGAATCAGGAGTGTTTGAGGACATTCTTGCTGTTTATGCTACATTAGCCTGAGAGGTAATAGCACCCTCAAGACCTGACTGAATTACTTAGAATAGGCCAATTGTGTCCCAAGGTTTGCCAAAGTTTAACTAAAACTTAATCTTTCTTCTCACCCTTTCCCCAACCTCCCCTTACTCTCCCCATCTACCTATACCTCCCTCTCCCCTCACCCTCATCTCCCTCACCCTCCCTCCCTCTTTGGTAACCTTCAATAAATCATCATTTTTAACATTGTTGTAAAACGCTTCCATTACGTCATGTGTTATAGTGGGCTGTGTCTGTCTGTCTGTCTGTGTCTCCGGCTGTGTGTGTGTGTGTGTGTGTGTGTGTGTGTGTGTGTGTGTGTGTGTGTGTGTGCGTGTGTGTGTGTGTGTGTGTGTGTGTCATTGTTCACACCGCAACATTTCCCCTCGCTCGGTCTAGCAAACTCCCCTCAAATCTAGGGAAGGGGTGTGACGCAAGGGTGAGGGGAGCTGGCGTAACCTAAACACACACACACACACACACACACACACACACACACACACACACACACACACACACGTAAAGCTATGCAATCTCTCCTCTCACTCACTGATGCTCCAACAGCTACGCTCTCTCTCTCTCTCTCACTGAACACAAAACACTGAGGCCAACAGTAAGTATCCAATCAAAACACCAACTCAACACAGTACATGGGATACGAACAAAGTCAAGTTACTCTGAGGCGAATTCTCGTGCCCACTGAACCACCGCCATGCCATGACCTCTTAACTACTGTTGGATGTGGCTTGAGTCTGTGGTCTGAGTGACGTCATTTGCCACACCTTGAGAGATACTCAGCTGTGACGCCTCTCCTGTAAACAGAGGTTATTTTTTACCCCCAGTGTATTAAAGAGTACACACACACACACACACACACACACACACACACACACACACACACGTATAAAAAAAGTAGCCCAAATGAAGACTACGACTCCTCTTGTTCGGGTAGGGTGGTCCTCCTTCGTCCGTTGTGTCATAAACTGTGTAGCCGGACAGACGATACACAGGGACACAGCTCATCTACTACACCAACCTGTGATGATAAACTCTTCTCTCTCCCGTCTGGTGTAACCCATAACCTAACCTAACCTGACCTAACCTAACCACACATAACCCAACCAAAAAAATGTAGCCTAACCTAGCACACACATAATCTAACCAAACCTAACCTAACCTAACCAAAACAAACGTAACCCAACCTAACCTAACCTATCATAAAGTGCTCTTAAATCAACATTAAAAATTAAAACATTAAATAAAATACAAATAAAAAACTCTTTCCTGCTGCCATAACTCGCGGACTATGGATAATTATCTAACGGAAGTAAAATTAAAATTGTATTAAAAACTTCATTCTGTACCAGGGTTAGGTTAGGTTAGGTTAGGTTAGATTACGTTAGGTTAGGTAGGTTGTTAGGTTAGATTACGTTAGGTTAGGTTAGATTTGGTTAGAGTAGACTTGGTCAGGTTAGGTTAGTATATGCATGAGATACACTCATCCAAGAAAACTATCTATATAAAATTAGGGTGAAAAATACGAAACAACGGACGAAGGATTTTGACAACCCTACCGAGACAACAGGAGTCACAGTGTTCATTCTGAAATTCATCGATCACCCCCAAGTATAGAGAGTTTCTTGGGGTGACAAAATAGAACAAATAACGACGAATTAATTGGTCTTGAACAGGTGTAAGGTTTAAAACTAATTAAAAGTAATATCATATAACAAAATTGGGAGGAATCACTGGGTTATAGGTATCTCCATGTGGCGACCAGGAACGAACACAACACAACACTTCCGGGGCGGTGAACGGATGGCCTATAGTGTGTATACAGGTAAGAAAATGTAAACAAAGTAGTGTACAAGAATGGCTCAGGAGGATAACAAAGCCGACAGCAACCTCCCCCCTCCTCCTACTACTACTACTACTACGCTGTAATCTATGTAAAAATCTTACAGTGTTTACGTCTGTCAACCTCAAGTTATGTTTGGCCCCCCTCCCCACCTCACCTCACCCTCCCCACCCCACCTCACCCAGTTTATTTTGCCTTAAGATTACCATTGTGGGGGCTAACCTGACGCTAACAACCTAACACTGATCTAACCTAACACTGATCTAACCTGACACTAACCTAACAAACTAATGCTAACTTAAATAACATTAAACTAACACTAACTTAGCCTATCCTAACCTAACACTAAATTAACCTCACACTGATCTAACCTGACACTGATCTAACCTGACACTAATCTAACTTAACCTAAACTAATGCTACAACTAACATTAAACTAACACTAACTTAGCCTATCCTAACCTAACACTAAATTAACCTAACACTGGTCTAACCTAACACGTCTACACCATCATCTAACTAAACTATGCTAACAACTAACATTAAACTAACACTAACAGCCTATCCTAACTAACACTAGTCTAACGCAAACATTAACCTAACATGACTCTAACCTAAAAACTAACCTAACGCTAACTTACAACACAACTAACCTAACGCTAACCTAACTAACCCAACCTAACCTAACGCTAACCTAACTAACCTAACTAACCTAACGCTAACCTAACCTAACTAACCTACTCTATACCGTTAACCCCAGCCCCAGGTATAGAACGTTTAATCAAAGGTGAAATAATCTGAGCAGTGGGTGGGGTGCGGTGGGGCGGGTAGGGGTGGGTGCGGGTGGTGTGGGATGGGGTGGTGGGGGCAGGGCAGGGTGGGGGTGAGGTGGGGCAGGTGGGGGTGGGGTGGTGGGGCGGTGGGGTGGGGTGAGGTGGGGCGGGGTGGGGTGGGGTGGGGTGGGGTGGGGTGGGGTGAGGTGGGGTGGGGTGGTGGGGTGGGGTGAGTGCGGTGGGGGGTGGGGTGGGGTGGGGTGGGTGGGGGTGGGGTGGGGTGCGGTGCGGTGGGGTGGGGGTGGGGTGCAGTGGGGTGGGGGTGCAGTGGGGTGGGGTGGGTGGGGTGAGGTGGGGGTGGGGTGGGGTGGGGCGGGGTGATCGTTTAAATCGACTACAGGTATATGGAGCAACAGCCGATATTAGGACGTCTCATGTGTTATCTCTGGCTATCAACACAACCTGTACCCTGCAGCGCCACCGATAAGCAGTTCAGAGTCTCGTTGTAGTACTTCAGACCGCTGATGACTTCACGTGCTGCTGCTGATGACTTCACGTGCTGGCGCTGATGACTTCTCGTGCTGGCGCTGATGACTTCACGTGCTGGCGCTGATGACTTCTGGTGCTGGCGCTGATGACTTCTGGTGCTGGCGCTGATGACTTCTGGTGCTGGCGCTGATGACTTCCGTGCTGGCGCTGATGACTTCGTGCTGGCGCTGATGACTTCACGTGCTGGCGCTGATGACTTCTGGTGCTGGCGCTGATGACTCTGGTGCTGGCGCTGATGACTTCCGTGCTGGCGCTGATGACTTCCCGTGCTGGCGCGATGACTCGGTGCTGGCGCTGACTTCTGGTGCTGGCGCTGATGACTTCCCGTGCTGGCGCTGATGACTTCGTGCTGGCGCTGATGACTTCACGTGCTGGCGCTGATGACTTCTGGTGCTGGTGCTGATGACTTCTGGTGCTGGTGCTGATGACTTCTCGTGCTGGCGCTGATGACTTCACGTGCTGGCGCTGATGACTTCTCGTGCAGGCGCTGATGACTTCTGGTGATGACTTCTCGTGCAGGCGCTGATGACTTCTCGTGCTGGCGCTGATGACTTCACGTGCTGGCGCTGATGACTTCACGTGCAGGCGCTGATGACTTCGTGCTGGCGCTGATGACTTCTCGTGCTGGCGCTGATGACTTCACGTGCTGGCGCTGATGACTTCACGTGCTGGCGCTGACGACACGTGCTGGCGCTGATGACTTCTCGTGCAGGCGCTGATGACTTCACGTGCTGGCGCTGATGACTTCTGGTGCTGGCGCTGATGACTTCACGTGCTGGCGCTGATGACTTCTCGTGCAGGCGCTGATGACTCACGTGCTGGCGCTGATGACTTCTCGTGCTGGCGCTGATGACTTCTGGTGCTGGCGCTGATGACTTCTGGTGCTGGCGCTGATGACTGCGTGCTGGCGCTGATGACTTTTCGTGCAGGCGCTGATGACTTCACGTGCTGGCGCTGATGACTTCACGTGCTGGCGCTGATGACTTCTCGTGCAGGCGCGATGACTACGTGCTGGCGCTGATGACTTCTCGTGCTGGCGCTGATGACTTCACGCTGGCGCTGATGACTTCTGGTGCTGGTGCTGATGACTTCACGTGCTGGCGCTGATGACTTCGTGCTGGCGCTGATGACTTCACGTGCGACTGATGACTTCACGTGCTGGCGCTGATGACTTCTCGTGCTGGCGCGTGACTTCTGGTGCTGGCGCTGATGACTTCACGTGCTGGCGCTGATGACTTCTCGTGCTGGCGCGATGACTTCACGTGCTGCGCTGATGACTTCTGGTGCTGGTGCTGATGACTTCCGTGCTGGCGCTGATGACTTCACGTGCTGGTGCTGATGACTTCACGTGCTTTCGCTGATGACTCTCGTGCAGGCGCTGATGACTTCACGGGCTGGCGCTGATGACTTCCGGGTACTGGCGCTGATGACTTCACGTGCTGGCGCTGATGACTTCTCGTGCAGGCGCTGATGACTTCACGTGCTGGCGCTGATGACTTCTCGTGCTGGCGCTGATGACTTCTGGTGCTGGCGCTGATGACTTCTGGTGCTGGCGCTGATGACTTCACGTGGCGCTGATGACTTCTCGTGCAGGCGCTGATGACTTCGTGCTGGCGCTGATGACTTCACGTGCTGGCGCTGATGACTTTTCGTGCAGGCGCTGATGACTTCGTGCTGGCGCTGATGACTTCTCGTGCTGGCGCTGATGACTTCACGTGCTGGCGCTGATGACTTCTGGTGCTGGTGCTGATGACTTCACGTGCTGGCGCTGATGACTTCACGTGCTGGTGCTGATGACTTCACGTGCTGGCGCTGATGACTTCTCGTGCAGGCGCTGATGACTTCACGTGCTGGCGCTGATGACTTCACGTGCTGGTGCTGATGACTTCACGTGCTGGCGCTGATGACTTCTCGTGCTGGCGCTGATGACTTCACGTGCTGGCGCTGATGACTTCACGTGCTGGCGCTGATGACTTCACGTGCTGGCGCTGATGACTTCTGGTGCTGGCGCTGATGACTTCGTGCTGGCGCTGATGACTTCACGTGGTGCGCTGATGACTTCTCGTGCTGGCGCTGATGACTTCACGTGCTGGCGCTGATGACTTCACGTGCTGGCGCTGATGACTTCACGTGCTGGCGCTGATGACTTCTCGTGCTGGCGATAATGACTTCGTGCTGGCGCTGATGACTTCACGTGCTGGCGCTGATGACTTCACGTGCTGGCGCTGATGACTTCACGTGCTGGCCCTGATGACTTCTGGTGCTGGAGATGATGACTTCTCGTGCAGGCGCTGATGACTTCACGTGCTGGCGCTGATGACTTCTGGTGCTGGCGATGATGACTGCGTGCTGGCGCTGATGACTTCACGTGCTGGCGCTGATGACTTCTGGTGCTGGCGATGATGACTTCTCGTGCAGGCGCTGATGACTTCCGTGCTGGCGCTGATGACTTCTGGTGCTGGCGCTGATGACTTCTGGTGCTGGCGCTGATGACTTCACGTGCTGGCGCTGATGACTTCTCGTGCTGGCGCTGATGACTCTCGTGCTGGCGCTGATGACTTCACGTGCTGGCGCTGATGACTTCTGGTGCTGGCGCTGATGACTTCACGTGCTGGCGCTGATGACTTCTGGTGCTGGCGATGATGACTTCTCGTGCTGGCGCTGATGACTTCTGGTGCAGGCGCTGATGACTTCACGTGCTG
>NW_024723050.1:3198961-3391461 GCF_018991925.1 Homarus americanus | reverse complement strand
AATGGGCGTGGCGAGCTAACATTATACGTGGGAATGGGCGTGGCGAGGCTAACGTGGTGTGGGAATGGGTGTGGCGAGCTAAGTTATGCGTGGGAATGGGCGTGGCGAGTTAACACAGGCGTGGGAATGGGCGTGGCGAGTTAACACAGGCGGGGAATGGGCGTGGCGAGCCAACATAGGCGTGGGAATGGGCGTGGCGGCTAACTTAGGCGTGGAATGGGCGTGGCGAACTAACATAGGCGTGGGAATGGGCGGCGAGCTAACATTAGGCGTGGGGTGGATGTGGCGAGCTAACCCTAGGCGTGGGTGTGGCGACTAACATTAGGCGTGGGAATGGGCGTGGTGAGCTAACATTAGGCGTGGGGAATGGGCGTGGCGAGCTAACATTAGGCGTGGGAATGGGCGTGGCGATCTAAATTAGGCGTGGGAATGGGCGTGGCGAGCTAACATAGGCGGGGCAGGTGTGGCGAGCTAACATTAGGCGCGACATACCAAGCGTGAGTGGGCGTGGCGAGTGACATACCAGGCGTGGGAGTGGGCGTGGCGAGCTAAGATTAGGCGTGACATATCAGGCGTGGAGTGGGCGTGGCGAGCTAACATAGGCGTGGAAATGGACGTGGCTAGCTAACATTAGGCGTGGGAGAGGGCGTGGCAGAGGCGTGACAAACCAAGCGTGGAGTGGGCGTGGCGAGTAAACGTTAGCGTGATATACCAGGCTGGGAGTGGCGTGGCGAGCTAACATTAGGCGTGACATACCAGGCGTGGGGTGGGCGTGGCGAGTAAACATTAGGCGTGACATACCAGGCGTGGGTGTGGGCGTGGCGAGCTAACATTAGGCGTTGGGAGAAGTGTGGCGGCGAGTGGCAAAATCAATACCCAACAAGAGGGGAGGCGCTGCCACCTCTACCACCCCCCTGGCACTACCACAACTACCACTATCCCCCACAACAACAACCACCATTCTTCGTCACCACCACAACCTCCCCCCGACGCTACCACAACTACCACCCCTGACACTATTATAACTACCACCACCACCACAATTACTACCATCTCCCGACACTGCCACCACAACTACTACCATACCCCCAGCACTACCACAATTACCACCATCCCTACAACTAGGCTACCATCCCTCTACCACCCCTCGCTTTCCAACACAGCCCTCGAAACCACAACTACTACCACCACTACTAAACACATAAACAATAACAATGTGCCTATCTACAGGATGTTCTCAGTGTGTTCTTCTCACGATGGATTTGGTCAGGTCAGGTCAGGTCAGGTCAGGTCAGAGCTACAAGGACCGGACCCATATGACCTACAACTCCACATACACTGACGTCACGATTCCCTTATAAGCATTGGCCTAAAACATCATATATGGAACAAATGTCATATACTCGTTCTTTAAACAAACACTTTTATATAATTTTTTCTTTAATATAACACACATATAAAGGCCTCCTGGTCACACTTTATTAGTTGCCATACAGTAAGTTGTATCGCAGAAAATAGTTGCCATACAGTAAGTTGTATCGCAGAAAATAGTTGCCATACAGTAAGTTGTATCACAGAAAATAGTTGCCATACAGTAAGTTGTATCGCAGAAAATAGTTGCCATACAGTAAGTTGTATCGCAGGAGCAGAGCCCAGACGCTCTATTCCCCTCCCATGTAAACAAACTGTCAGCTGATCTATGACGTCACGAGCACCACTTTCGGCCTGATATGAGAGATTTTGTGGTGATTTTGTAGTGATTTTGTAGTGATTTTGGTAGTGTTAATTATGCCTATATTACCTTACAACTAAATATAACTAGCATAATTAACAGTAAATTACGATTATAGGAATATAATTAATAGAAGTGAGTGATATTAATTGTACACGGGAAGAAACAACAATTCCTTCGACATTATTTTTTTCGTGTTAGGTTGGGTTGGGTTGGGTTGGGTTAGGTTAGGTTAGGTTAGGTTACGTTGGGTTGGGTTGGGTTAGGTATTCCGTCAGTGACATATATGACGATCTCTAAAGCACTACTAATACGTATACGGCGAACGGGTGGCTATTAGGGAGGCCACGTTAACAAAAAACACGTATACCTGGCACTACTACGGCACTACTACATCTACCACTCCTGGTACTACCACAACTACCACCACCCTGGCACTACTACACCTGGCATTACCACAACTACCACCACCCTGGCACTACTACCTGGCACTACCACAACTACCACCACCCTGGCACTACCAAACTACCAGCCATACAACAACTACCATACACCCTGGCACTACAACTACCAGCACTACAACAACTACCACCACCCTGGCACTACAACAACTACCACCACCCTGGCACTACAACCTACCACCCTGGCACCACAACAACTACCACCACCCCTGGCACTGCAACCTTCTACCACCCCTGGCACTACAACAACTACCACCACCCTGGCTTTCTAACAACTACCACCACCTGGCACTACAACAACTACCACCACCCTGGCATTCACAACAACTTACCACTCTGCACCCACCTGGCACTACAACAACCACCACCTGGCACTACAACAACCCACCCAATTACTACACCCTGGCACTACAATAACCACTACAACCAACCCTGGCACTACTACACAATCACCACCACACAACCACCACCACCCCACTACTACACCTGGCACTACCACAACTACCACTCCCTGGCACTACTACACCTGGCACTACCACAACTACCACCACCTGGCACCTCTACAACTTACCATACAACAACTACCATACACCCTGGCACTACCACAACTACCAGCACTACAACAACTACCACCAACTCTGGCACTACAACAACACCCAACAACTACCACCACCCTGGCACTACAACAACTACCACCACCCTGGCACTACAACAACTACCACCAACCCTGCAACACCACCACCTGCACCACAACAACTACCACCAACCCCAACCTACACAACAACTACCACCACCCTGGCACTCACAACAACTACCACCACTTCAAATGCAACTACCACCACCCTGGCACTACAACACAACTACCACCACTCCTGGCACTACAACACCACCACACCACCTAGCAACAAACTACCACCACCCTGGCACTACACACAACTACCACCACCCTGGCACTTAACAACTACCACCACCCTGGCACTACCACAACTACCACACCTCAGGTACCACTACTAACTACCACATAGTTTACTCCTCTCCTCTGGTTCTCCCCAGTCAAGTGACAGCCTCTCTCTCTCTCCCACTGTCTCCCCCTCACTCTCCCCAGTCAAATGTCTCTCCCCACCTCTTCACCCAGTCAAATGTCTCTCCCTCACTTCTCCCCAGTCAAATGTCCTCCCCCCACCCTCTCCCAGTCAAATGTCTCTCTCCTTCTCACCCAGTCAAATGTCTCCCCTCACCTCTCTCCCCAGTCAGTTCTCCCCACCTCTCTACCCAGTCAAATGCCTCCCCTCCCTAGTCAAATGTCTCTCCCCTCACCCTCTCTCCCAGTCAAATGTCTCTCCCTCACCTCTACCCAGTCAATGGCTCTTCCCTCACTCTCTCTCCCAGTCAAATGTCTCCTCACTCTCTCTCCCCAGTCAAATGTCTCTCCCTCACCTTCTCTCCCCAGTCAAATGTCTCTCACTTCTCTCCCCAGTCAAATGTCTCCCCACCCCCACCCTCCCCACCACCCAGTCAAATGTCTCCCCCTACTTCTCCCCAGTCCTCCCCATTCTAGTCAGCGTCTCTCCCTCCCCAGTCAAATGTCTCCCCTCACTCCCCCTCCAGTCAAATGTCCTTCCTCCCCACTCCAGCTCTGTCTCCCCACACTCTCTCTCCCCTAATCAAATGTCTCCCCCACCCTCTACCCAGTCAAATGTCTCCCCCACCCTCTCCCAGCTTCTCCCCACTTCCCCAGTCAAATGTTCTCCCTCACTTCCCCCAGTCAAATTCTCTTCCCTCACTTCCCAACAAATGTCTCTCCCCACCAGCCTGTCTTCCCTCACCTCTCACCCAGCAAACGTCTCCTACCTCCTCTCTACCAATCAAATGTCCCTCTCCTCACCTCTCTCCCGAAATGTCTCCTCTGTGCCTGAGACTGGTAGCGGGACCGAGACCCGCTACCAGAAGGTTTGGTCGACCTAGTAACTTAGCCCTTGTATTGAGTCCGCCTGACCTTGCAAATGTATCCCTTCCTGTCGACTTGAAGCCCTCATTCTTTTTGCCTTGAGACCTGCCGTCTACAAATGCCCCAGAACACTCTAAATTCTGCACGCTACAAATGCCTCCTCCCAGAACATCATACAGCGCCCCTATGTCTGCCGCCCACAAATGCCTCCCAGAACATCATATACAGCTCCCTAGTCTCGTTCACAAATGCTCCCCAGAACATCATATACAGCCCCTATGTCTGCCGTCACAATGCCTCCCAGAACATCATATACAGCCCCCTATGTCTGCCGTCTACAAATGCCTCCCAGAACATCATATACAGCCCCTATGTCTGCCGTCTACAAATGCCTCCCAGAACATCATATACAGTTCCTTGTCCGTCTACAAATGCCTCCAGAACATCATAGCACCCCTATGTCTCTACAAATGCTCCAGAATATAGCGCCCCTATAATTGCCGTCCAATGCTCTAGCCGTCTACAAATGCCTCCCCAGAACATCATATACAGCGCCCTATGTCTGCCGTCTACAAATGCCTCCCAGAACATCATATACAGCGCCCCTATGTCTGCCGTCTACAAATGCCTCCCAGAACATCATATACAGCGCCCTATGTCTGCTGTCTACAAATGCCTCCAGAACATCATATACAGCGCCCTATGTCTGCTGTCTACAAATGCCTCCCCAGAACATCATATACAGCGCCCCTATGTCTGCCGTCTACAAATGCCTCCCCAGAACATCATATACAGCGCCCCTATGTCTGCCGTCTACAAATGCCTCCCAGAACATCATATACAGCGCCCTATGTCTGCCGTCTACAAATGCCTCCCAGAACATCATATACAGCACCCCATGTCTGCCGTCTACAAATGCCTCCCAGAACATCATACAGCGCCCTATGTCTGCCGTCTACAAATGCCTCCCAGAACATCATATACAGCGCCCCTATGTCTGCCGTCGACAAATGCCTCCCAGAACATCATATATACAGCGCCCTTTGTCTGCCGTCTGCAAATGCCTCCCAGAACATCATATAGCGCCCTTATGTCTGCCGTCTACAAATGCTCCCCAGGATACAGCGCCCCTATGTCGCTGTCTACAAATGCCTCCAGAACATCCATATACAGCGCCCTATGTCTGCCGTCTACAAATGCCTCCCAGAACATCATATCAGTGCTCCTTATGTCTGCCGTCTACAAATGCCTCCCAGAACATCATATACAGCGCCCCTCTGCTGCCCTACAAATGCCTCCCAGAACATCATATACAGGCCCCTATGTCTGCCGTCGACAAATGCTCCCAGAACATCATAGCGCCCTCGCCGTCTGCCCAAATGCTCTCCCAGAACATCATATACAGCACCCTATGTCTGCCGTCTACAAATGCCTCCCAGAACATCATATACAGCACCCTATGTCTGCCGTCTACAAATGCCTCCAGAACATCATATACAGCGCCCCTATGTCTGCCGTCTACAAATGCCTCCCAGAACATCATATACAGCGCCCCTATGTTTGCTGTCTACAAATGCCTCCCAGAACATCATATACAGCGCCCCTATGTCTGCCGTCTACAAATGCCTCCCAGAACATCATATACAGCGCCCTTATGTCTGCCGTCGACAAATGCCTCAGAACATCATATACAGCGCCCCTATGTCTGCCGTTCAAATGCCTCCAGAACATCATATACAGCACCCTATGTCTGCCGTCTACAAATGCCTCCCAGATCATACAGCACCCCTATGTCTGCCGTCTACAAATGCCTCCCAGAACATCATATACAGCGCATGTCTGCCGTCTACAATGCCTCTCCCAGAACATCATATACACCTATGTCTGCCGTCTACAATGCCTCCCAGAAAGCCTATGTCTGCCGTTCAAATGCCTGACACAGCCTTATTCTGGTCACAAATGCCTCCCAGAACATATATACAGCGCCCCTTGTCTGCTGCTCATGCCTCCAGAACATCATTACAGCGCCCCTATGTCTGCCGTCTACAAATGCCTGAACATCATATACAGCCCCCTATGTCTGCGTCGTCGACAAATGCCTCCCAGAACATCATATACAGCTCCCCATGTCTGCCGTCTACAAATGCCTCCCAGAACATCATATACAGCTCCCCCTATGTCTGCCGTCTACAAATGCCTCCCAGAACACTATACAGCCCCTATGTCTGCCGTCTACAAATGCCTCCCAGAACATCATATACAGCGCCCTTATGTCTGCCGTCGACAAATGCCTCCCAGAACATCATACAGCACCCATGTCTGCCGTCTGACAAATGCCTCCCAGAACATCATATACAGCGCCCATAGTCTGCCGTCGACAAATGCCTCCGAGAATCATATACAGCGCCCTTATGTCTGGTGCCTTAATTTCTTGGACCTGGTGTTGGATCCCAGCCACTGTCTCACTGAATTCATTCTTGTGTGGAGGGATGGGTGATGCGTGGCAGAGTTATGGCTCTTAGTTATTTATGTCTATACTTGACCAAAATATTTATCATTGTATTTCATTTGACTCCCACGTCGGCCAGTGCAGAAGTCTTCCCTTAACGATCACTTGAGGTCTGGTCAAATGGAGTCCCAGTCCTCATGGTCCCTAACCTAACCTAACTACTGCGATCAGAGGAAGCATAATGAGGTCTTAGTTCTAATGGACCAATTGAATTCAGAGTGTGCGTCCTGTTTTGTGGAGGGTGGCGACACACACACACACACACACACACACACACACACAACACAAAATATCAACACTTATAACATATTCTACATGTACATGTTATCAATTTACTGTACAAATCTTCGTCTCATTCAAATTTAAAAATAAATAAAAAATCTTACAAATTGATCACCAAAAACATATTGTTGAACTGTATATATCAAGCACACAAAGACGTAGGCACATTGAAAAGCTAATTTAAACATTTTAAGTATTATCAAAACGGGACTAATTATATGGAAATGAGTAGTGTTATACCTCCGAGGGCTCTCAGGGATATACATTGGTTGGTCTTCACGATGGTAATGAAATAATTCGCAAAAAAAACAATAAATAAAACATACAAATAGTCTAAGCTTGACCTTGCATAACTGTACTTCGTCAACCCCCAGAACGTGACTGGCCAGACGATAGAGTGTGTATGAGGGCCGAGAGGAGGGATGGTGACGCACTTCAACCCACTACACTACAGGTCCCCACCACCCAAGGTACAGCCCACACCTGCAGCAGCACTATACAGGTACCCACATTACCACTGTCTCTCCCACCCCAACTCGGCGTAATATTACAGGTTAGTATACAGTACAGTCTCAGTACGACAAACACCGCCACACTTTTGACGACAAATGAACAATACCCGAACCAATAGTAGTAACCTGATGGTGTAAGAGTCACCAGGGGGACATAATGTGCGTTATAATATCCCCGTTGTTGAGGTCTAGTCACGTTCTCTCTGTATTAATTTAGCTTAACAACCTTTAATGAAAACTATCACGGAGGGTCTGACAGCTCTCTCTCCTCACTATCATCTAGTCGTTGTGTACCGGACTAATCGGAGTGTTCTTTAATAATAGAAACCCATCGATTCCTCTGGTACAATAGATCTGTTCTTCCACTCACTGCACACACACACCTTCCCGTACGTACACAACATACACACACACCTTCAGCACGTACACACATACACACCACCTTCCTGTACGTACACAACATACACACACACCTTCCCTGTACGTACACACAACACAACACAACACACACACCTTCCGGCATGCACACAACACAACACACACCTTCACGTACACACAACACAACACAACACACACACCTTCCGCATGCACACACAACACAACACACACCTTCCCGTACGTACACACAACAACACACCTTCCCACACAACATACACACCCCACACACACACACACACCTTCCCTACGTACACACAACACACACCCTTCCCGTACGTACACAACACACACACACACCTTTCCTGCACGTACACAACATACACACACCTTCCCGTACGTACACAACATAACACACCTTCCTGTACGTACACAACATACACACACCTTCCTGCATGTACACAACACACACAACACACACACACACACCTTCCCGTACGTACACAAACACACACACACACACCTTCCCCGTATGTACACAACACACACACACACCTTCCGTACGTACACAACATACACACACACACCTTCCGTACGTACACAACATACACACACACCTTCCTGTACATACACAACATACACACACCTTCCTGCACGTACACAACATACACACACCTTCCTGTACGTACACACACAATCTTTCCCTGTACACAACACACACACACACCTTCCCTGTACATACACAACACAACACACACACCTTCCTGCATGTACACAACACACACACACACCTTCCCTGTACGCACACACACACACACACACCTCTCCATACGTACACAACACACACACACCTTCCTGCATGTACACAACATACACACACACCTTCCTGCACGTACACACACACACACACCTTCCCGTACGTACACACACACACACATACCTTCCCGTACGTACACAACATACACACACCTTCCTGCACGTACACAACACACACACACACCTTCCTGCATGTACACAACATACACACACACACCTTTCCGTACATACACAACATACACACACCTTCCTGCATGTACACACAACACACACACACACCTTCCCGTACGCACACAACATACACACACACCTTCCCGTACGTACACAACACACACACACACCTTCCCCGTACGTACACAACATACACACACCTTCCTGCACGTACACACAACACACACACACACCCTTCCTGCACGTACACAACATACACACACACCTTCCCGTACATACACAACATACACACACCTCCCTGTACGTACACACAACATAAACACCTTCCTCAGTACACACACAACATACACACACCTTCCCTGTACGTACACAACACACACAACACACACACACACCTTCCGTACGTACACAACACACACACACCTTCCCTGCACGTACACAAACACATACACACACCTTCCCTGCACGTACATACCACACACACACCCCTGTGTACGCATAAACACACACAACACACACACACACACCTTCCTGTACGTACAACACACACACACACCTTCCCTGCATGCACACAACACACACACACACCTTTCTCCTGCACGTACACAACACACACACACCTTCTGTACGTACACAACACACAACACACACACACATATACACACACCTTCCCTGCACACAACATACACAAACACACACATACATCAACCCTCCCTGCACGTACACAACACACACACACACACACCTTCCCGTACGTACACACACAAACACACACACACACCTTCCCGTACATACACAACACACACACACCTTCCCATACATACAAAACACACACACACACACACACACACACACACACCTTCCCATAAATACACAAAACACACACACACACACCTTCCCATACATACAAAACACACACACACACACACACACACTTTCCCGTACATACACTACAACCCTACCTCCCCACACTGTTTTAACCCCTATCTTTCCTCATCCCTAACCAAACATAATACACACGGGCTCACTATACACCCACAGCTTAAAAACAAAAATCTTATGTACTGCCTCTATACTAATGTGTGTCTTAAGCTTCCCTTCTTGTATACACCGTTTAAAAGACCTTACCCTACCTCTCCCTCCCTCACACACCATGTAGCATAATGGTAGTTTAATCATGAAGGTGGAATAAAAGAGCTGAGGGTCGTAATCTTCTTGAGTCGACGGTTGTGGCTGGAGCGTTAGTAATATTTTATCAATATCGAGATTCTCTCTCTCTCATCAATATCGACATTCTCTCTCTCTATCAATATCAAGATTTCTCTCTCATCAATATCAACATTATCTCTCTCATCAATATCAACATTTCTCATCAATATCAACATTATTCTCTCTCTCATCAATATCAACATTCTCTCTCTCTCATCAATATCAACATATTCTCTCTCTCTCATCACTATCTTCTGAAGGGCAATTGTTCTATAAATCAAGAGGAGAGTGTGTGTGTCGGGGGTTCCTCTATGCCGAGCTCTTGATACCGACCGACCGAGACAGTCAACGCTCCTTATTGTTAACCGGATCGCGACTATTGGCTAGACCTGTTTATACGGTCTCCTAATGCTAACGACACACACACGTCAAACTACCATAAACGTGGCCGATACTGTCTCATATAAACGACACTACCAAACACGACCATACCATAAAACGCAATACTACAAGAACACAACTTACCATGAAATGCGACACAACTACCATCAACACAACTACCATGAAACGCAATACAACTACCATCAACACTTACGAAATGCGACACAACCAGAGACACAACCACGAAACGCAATACAACTACCATCAACACAACACAACCACCATGAAACGCAATACAACTACCATCAACACAACTACCATGAAATGCGACACAACTACCATCAACACAACTACCATGAAACGCAACACAACTACCATGGGACAACACAACTACATATGTGACGCAACACAACTATAATGACAACACAACTACCATGAGACGCAATACAACTACCATTAGACGCAACACACTACCAATGAGACACAAAACTACCATGAGACACAACACAACTACCACGAGACGCACACAACTACCATGAGGACACAACACAACTACCATGAGACGCAACACAACTACCACGAGACGCAACCAATCCAGAAAACAACTTACACCCCATTTTCCGCACAGTTACGATACAAAATCCTAAAAGAAAACAATTCTAACATGATAACAGAAACCAAACACACACGTACAAGATACGGCGCAGCAACAGGGGGGACGCGACACAAAAATAACATTGGCATCTCGCTGACCTGGCACAGTACCATACAACTTGAAGGGCCCTTGTCCCCCATACTCGAACACAGCACCGCAGCCTAGCCAACCACCAGGGCAGTACAGTAACACAGCAAAGTCTCGGGCTCTCAGGGCCGCCTTGCCTAAGGCGGGCCGTTGGCTTATACTGTATAACAGGAAGCCAATATCGTATTGCTATTTATCATGACGGCCCACACGCAGCAGCTGGTCCTGGTAAATGCAAGGTAGAGGTCCACCGGGTCTTTACGACAGAAGTGACCTATGGTAGACCTGCCAAGATAATACACACATTATTTAATTTTATCTAAATTACTTGTCTGTTGACTGGCAGTAGTTATCCACGACCAGTGTTGCTGGCGGTACCGGGACCCTTCCATGCAGGGTAAATTTCGTGCGGGATTTTAATGACATCATTCGTTTTGCCTCGTTCCTCCACCAAATTTGTATTCTGTGCGCTCCTCTACGGCTCACTGTGCAAGGGTACTTCAACAAATCGACTTAGTGCATGTAAAGGCCGTGTGTTCTGTGTGCAGGCGACACATCACCTACCCGGCTCTCCACAAAACACAAATGAGACTAGGGACGGCCGCCTCGACCACACCGAAACATTGCAGCTGACCAGATCGTCCATTCAGAGCTGACTCATCTGTTCGTTATTATACTTGCTGTAATATATTGGGTTCCGAGGGTCAGTATTCTGCTTCTTTATTAACACCCAAGAAAGCCTTACAGTAAAGCTCCACAGCATGGTATCCCAGCTAGTGATACATTATGTGTTTTATGAGATCTTACACAGCGCAGGACACACGCTCACACATTACTGGTGAATCGTGAGAGTTAGTATATTAAACTGCGGTGCTGGCGGTGTTGACATAATGACGATCTAGCAACTCCATCCCTGTATTACATTAGTTCAATAACCTAACATATATTTGTGGTAGTAATCAACGTCAGTTATCTGTCACTAATACGGACCACACTCGGCCCCATAGGTTCGGTGCTGTGTGTGGTGTGATCTCAGGCATATCACACCACATTCTAAGCCACTACATGGTTGATGGCTTAAGGTTTACACATCACTGGTGAGCTGAAAGACCTGTAAATAAATCATTGTGCTATCATCATTCATTCTATCAAATAGCCAATACCATCTGTCTGACATTATTGCCTCGTGTGTAGAGAGACGCGACGGACGACAGGAGAGAAGAAGAGAAGAAGAGAGGGGAGGAAAGAGAGGGGAAGGAAAGAGGGAGGAAGAGGGGGAGGAAGAGGGAGGAAGAGTGGGGATGTGGAGGGAAAGTGGAGGTTACAGGAAGGGAAGAGTGGGAGGTAGAGTGAGGAAGAGTGGGGTGTGGAGGTGGGAGAGGAAGAGAGGAGAGAAAGAAAGGTGGGAGGGAAGAGAGGGAGGAGGGAAGAGAGAGGTGGGAAGGAAGAGAGGGAGGGAAGATTTAGTTTTAGATTAACAAATTTATGGGCAAAGCTTGTAGTACAGTTTGCCTATTCTGAGGAAAAGTGGGGTGTGGAGGAAGGAGGTGGTAGGGGAGGTTGAAATGAGGAGCGAGAGGAGAGGAGCGAGAGGAGAGGAGCGGGAGGAGAGGAGAGAAGTGGGAGGAGAGGAGAGACGGGAGGAGAGGGAGAAGTGGGAGAGAGGCGATAAGCGGAGGGAGAGCGGGGGGAGGAAGGGAGGAGACTGGGTACAAAGGAAGGGTTGAGGGAGAGGGATTCCGCCTAAACAACTCCACAGCCTTGAGGTAGTGCAAAATGAAGCCATGTGCATCATCCTAGGTTGCCCAAAATCAACCAGAATTGTAAACACGAGGAAAGAGCTCGGACTGCCCTCTCTATCTGAGAGGATAGCTCATAATACCATGTTTTGTGTCAAAGATTTGAAGAACAATGGCCCCCAAACTACAGATCAAATTGAGTTGATGTTCTATCTAAGTCAGGGGTTCTCAACCAGGGGAGAATTCCCCCCAGGGGGGGAATTCAGGTTTTCAGGGGAAACTGATTCGGGGCAAGAGATATGTTCGATGAAATCAATCACAGAATTTTGGCCCTTGATGGTCGATTCCTACAAAGTGGCAGAAAGAGCTATCCGTGCATTGCTTCCGTTTGTCGACATATCTTTGTGAGTCAGGCTTTTCAACTCTGTTGCAAATTAAAACAAGCAACGTAGTAGATTAAGGGTAGAAAATGACCTGCGTTGTGCCCTTTCAAGCACTCCTCGTATCCCAGAATTGGCGAAGAAAAAACAATCCAGGTTCTCATTGACTGTAATCTTCATCTGAATAAAATTAATTACAAATTTACAATATCCTGGTATTCTATTGAACTTTTGTTTATTGCATTATGCTTCAGTTTGGTCTGTTAAGTAATTCATTATAAATAAAAACAATTTTCTTTGTTCAAGTTTATAAATCCATCAACATTTTCAATTGGTATTTAATTTGTAAAACTCAGTATAAAAATAATCCATGTAAAATTAATGTATATGTACTAATATGGAAAAAATAAAGGATTTTCAGTATTATATTTATATTATTTGGAATGCACTTTTTGAGGCAGACAATCTTGGAAAGGAGGGGGGAATGACATTCTGACATATGGTGAAAGGGGTGCATGGGGCAAACAAGGTTGAGAATCACTGATCTAAGTAATCCCGACCATCTCGCTAACCTTCCAAAAACTCTCTTTGGGGCGTGGCTTCATAAAAGTGTTAGATCTCTTGAAACTGAATGTCCCAATCACCCCAGACGAACCCATTAATGCCATTCCTCCTTGGCTGGATGTATCAGGTCCTATTAATTACACTCCTGTTGGTAGTAAGCAAATGTTAAACACCGATGTGATGAGATGTGATGAGGTGTGTCACACTAGAAACTATTAACAGACACATAGAGAGTATTAAATCAAGTGAATGTTATGCTTTTACTGATGGTTCTGCACAGACAAACACAGGTAGAACAGGCTGTGCAATTGTAATATATAAAGAAAAAGAGAAGATAGTGTCAAACAAGCAAAGGCTGAACAACTGGGCCAGCACAACATAAACTGAACTAACTGGAATCGCTACAGACCCGTTGTGGGTCGTTTGACCTGTGCCCGGGTGGGCTAATTCCCGGAAAAAACAAAAAAACAATGTCAAGACCTGACTAAATTACTCAGAATAGGCAAACTGTACTACAAGCTTTGTCAATAAAGGTGTGAAACTAAAGAAAAAGAGGTTGGTAAGGGGGAGAGGAGGGTAAGGGGAGGAGGAGAGGTTGGTAGGGGGAGAGGAGGTTGGTAAGGGGGAGGGAGGAGAGGTTGGTAGGGGAGAGGAGGGAGGTTGGTAAGGGGGAGAGGAGGAGAGGTTGGTAAAGGGAGAGGAAGAGGTTGATAAGGGGAGAGGAGGAGAGGTTGGTAAAAGGGGAGGAGGAGGAGAGGTTGGTAGGGGAGAGGAGGAGAGGTTGGTAAAGGAGAGGAGGTTGGTAGGGGGAGAGGTGGAGGATGATAGGGGGAGAGGAGGAGGTTAGTAGGGGAGGAGGTTGGTAGGGGAGGAGGAGGGTTGGTAGGGGAAGAGGAGAGGTTGGTAAGGAGGAGGAGTTCGTAAAGGGAGAGGAGAGGTTGGTAAGGGGAGAGGAGGAGAGGTTGGTAAGGGGGAAAGGAGGAGAGGTTGGTAGGGAGAGGAGGAGGTTGGTAGGGGAGAGGAGGAGAGGTTGGTAGGGGAGAGGAGGAGAGGTTGGTAGGGGAGGAGGAGAGGTTGGTAAGGGGGAAAGGAGGAGATTGGTAAAGGGGAGAGGAGGAGAGGTTAGGGGAAGAGGAGGAGAGGATGGTAAGGGGAGAGGAGGAGAGGTTGGTAGGGGAGAGGAGGAGAGGTTGGTAGGGAGGAGGAGGGATGGTAAGGGAAGAGGAGAGGTTGGAAAGGGGGAGAGGAGAGGTTGGTAAAGGGGAGAGGAGGAGAGGTTAAGGGGAGAGGAGGTTGGTAAGGGGAGGAGAGGTTAAGGGGAGAGGAGGAGAGGTTGGTAGGGAGAGGGGAGAGGTTGGTAAAGGGGAGAGGAGGAGAGGTTGGTAAAAGGGGGAGGGAGGTTGAGGTAAGGGGAGGAGGGTTAAGGGGGAGGAGAGGTTGGTAAGGGGGAGATGGGAGGTTGGTAGGGGAGAGGAGGAGAGGTTGTTAAGGAGAGAGGAGGAGGTTGTTAGGTGGGAGGAGGAGAGGTTGGTAGGGAGAGGAAGAGGTTGGTAAGGGGAAGGAGGAGAGGTTGGTAAAGGGGAGGAGGAAAGGGGGAAAGGAGGAGGTTGGTAGGGGAGGAAGAGAGGTTGGTAAGGGGAGAGGAGGAGAGGTTGTTAAGAGGGAGAGAAGGAGAGGTTGGTAAGGGGGAGAGGAGGAGAGGTTGGTAAGGCGGAGAGGAGGAGAGGTTGGTTAGGGGAGAGGAGGAGGAGGTTGGTAAGGGGGAGAGGAGGAGAGGTTGGTTAGGGGGAGAGTTAGTTAGTTTAACAAATTTATTGGCAAAGCTTGTAGTACAGTAACACAAACTCCAAAGGAAATTTGTAAAAAAGACCCATAACTTTCGCATGCTTACCGACGTATCAGAAATAGAGTAACACAAGCAGTTGGAAATGCCAGACGTAACTATTATACAAATAAGCTCCAGTCAGCATCAGGCGACAGTAAGAAAAAACCTGGAATGTCATAAATTCTATTCAGAACAGGAACACCAGCCTCTGGCCCCCACTCAGCTTTTATGATAAACGATTCAGTTGTAACGGAACCTCTCCCCATTGCCAACCACTTCAATGAATATTTTATTAATGTTGGCAAAATCTTGCAGAGAGCATCCCTGGATCACCATGAGGAATTTAGAGCCTACCTGCAAAACAGACAGCAAATGAACTGTTCTTATCCCGTCACAGCAGAATTACTGGCCATCATAAAATGTCCAAAGATGCAGCAGCAGGCGAAGACAATATACCAATGAGCATCATTAAGAAAGTGGCCCACTATTACTAATACCTGTTCTCCTCCCACATTTGTAACTCCTCCTTCACTCTGTGGTGTCTTTCCTGATACTGAAAATTGCTAAAGTTCACCCAGCATATAAAAAATCTGGGACAAAGGTCTCTTCAAGAATTACTGCCCCATGTCAGTCCTCCCAGCCTTGAGTAAGTACTGGTGCTTGCATGTAATAGACTAAATTCCTTCTGCAATGCCACAATAACATCTTTACAGACTCCTCAGTTTGATTTAGAGCTAGAAGGTCGACTGAGAGTGCTCTGCTATCCCTTACTAATGACATCTTAAATTCCTTTGATAACAGTCGTCTACAGTCGGTATATTCTTCTGGACCTCTCTCTAAAGCCTCTTTGATACTGTCGACCATACCATCCTCCTTTCAAAGCTTGAACATTACGGCGTTAGGGGGCCTGTCCCACAATTGGTTTACCTCATATCTGTCCACAGCAGGAAGCAGTATGTCTGTTATAATAACCACCAATCTGACTCCTCGCCAATCTTGCATGGAGTCCCCTGAAGGTTCCATTCGGTCCAGTACTGCTTTTGTTGTACATAAACGACACAGTCCACCAGTTCACTCATAAAAATACAACTTATTTGCAGACGATAATCTCTATGCCAGCAAACTCAGACCGCTACTGTTTGATGAGAATTATTATGAACACTGAATTAACTAAAGTCGGGACCTGCACACGTAATAAACTGACCTTAAACCTTGAGAAAACCCACTACACGATCTTCTCACAGAAGAAAACTTACCTCCAGACTTGAACCCCTGTACCCAAGGTAATATAGTCCTCAAACGCGAACAAAATACTAAATTCCTCGGAGTTATTGTTGATGAGAAACTTAACTGGGAGAAACCATACAAGCCATTCACAGTAAAACCAATAAACAGTGCGGTATCATGTATCACACGTGACAGTCTCACTCACTCACTGCAATTTCGTTAAATGAAAGAAAATCTATCATGATCTTGGTTTACCAACACCTGATACACTGTCATCACATCGCCATGGGGAGCCTCTGGCTCTTCAAAAACACAAACTCTGGTTACTGCACAAAAGAGAGTTGTACAGACAATGACCCACTTGAAAAAAAAAACATCGACACAAAACGAAAAATTTGCTGTATTGAAATTTTAAAATTGAGGATATGAACACTTACTGCTGTGCCCCTCTTTGTTTACAAGTCTATCAATCAATTGCTTGACAATAATTACTTCCTGTTCCGAATAATCAGAGATACAACTTAAGGCACCCATTTACTCAAGGTTAAGACCATCCCCATGCGCACCTCCCAGACCCAGACCTCCATAAAATATCATGGTGTGTAGTGTGGAACAACTTACCCCCACCCACTGGCAAAGACTGCACTCCCTTCCTTTAAATCATCATCTCTAAAATATCTATCGTCGAAGTTATTAATACTTCTGTAACACTACTATATTTACAGTACCTGCTTTTATTGTACTACCAAAACCGTTTTATCGAAATTATCATGTAAATAAATAAGTAATTACCATTGCAATAAACATAATTGCCAACTAGACATAATCCTGAAAGCTCTGTCCTCTTGTTCAACCTTGCCATATGTGAGGCTTGCAAATTGTGCCTGGAACGCAAGGTCATATTGAGGGATATCAACTTTTCATCACCTTCGTTCACAAAGACGCTGAGGGCCGTTGCCCTCTTCTGTCAAGATGACCTACCACACGCCTGGATGTTCAAGTCCCAGCAGATGTGGGAGCTTTATGGGTACATGTTGTGCCATCGGCCCACCCGGCCACACTGCTTCTATCATAATCTGTGTGGCATACCATCCTACTACCACCCAATTGTGAGACACTCTTATCAATCATCTCATTACCACCTCAGACCCCACCCTCAGAGTTAGGTACCCATGTGCCAAATTAGTAATATGTGGGGATTATACGAAATTGACACCACTGGATATCCAGGACTACATCACTATCACAAGTTGTGACCTTTCCCCACACACGGTCAAATACCCTTTTGACCTAATCTTAACTGACTTAGCGACCAGTACCAACCACCTCAACCAATGCCTCCCTATCGGGTGTAGCACACACTTATCAGTGCTCTGTCCCCAGCTGCCACTCCCACTGCTACACAGAGACCTCTACATCAAGACCTACAGGCCGGTTACTGACTCTGCAGTGCGCCTCTTCTCGGCAGTGGATAGTTCACCATCCCTGACTGAAGGCAATTAGCGGATGACGTGGAAACGAAATGGATATACCAACACAAACCACGGAAGCTCACCACCACTTTTCCCTCGAGAAGTCCGTCAGATCTCACCCAGCTGACTTTGCCCTGGATCACACCTCCTCGGATCAAAAGACTTATGCAACAGAGAGACAGGAGCTTTCATCTCACGACTACATCCGCCACAGGTCCCTTCGCAACCGAGTCATCCGCGAAATACGCACTGCAAAGAAGTCCCACTACCCAACCAAATTAAACACCTGAAGCAGACCAACATCAGTTAATGGTATGGTAAGCTTAAAGAACTCTCTGTGGACTAAACAATAAGACACACCTCTCCCCTTCCTTAGCCATCTCACTAATGTTGACGCAGCTGAGCAAACAAATAACCATTTCGCTACTATATGCCAGACGCTTCCCGGCTTGACACAACCACTCTCCCTGCTTACCTACCAGCCCCTTCCCACCGGACTTAGTAGAAGAATCAAGTAAAGCAAAACGCCTGACAAACTAAATTAAAACGCTCTACCACCCCATTGACTTACCATCGAAACCTTCAAGGAGTTCTCCCCGGAGCTTGCTAAACCCCCTATGCTCCATCATCAATGTTTCTCTCAGTCGTTGTAGATGCCCAGCTGACTGGAAGTTCCCTATGTATCACCAGTGCCCAAGTCAACCAGCTCACAATCCTTAAATCAGCTACGACCTATTGCAATCAATTCCAATACCCAGCCTCCATCTGTGGAAAGTTTTGTGTCTGACTGGGCTTTATGCTGATATTGCAGGAGTCAGACCCTCAGCAATTTGGCAACATGAAAACTTCCCTCCACCACTCACCGTCTTGGTCAGCTTTCGATTACATATACCGCCATCTCGAGAAACGAAAAACGTCTGTAGCTATCGCCTTCATTGATTTCACTCAAAGCTATCTGACCTAGTCGACCACAATATAATCATCAACAAAGCTATTGGACCTCGGGCTTCTGAGAAGTTCCATACCTCATGGCTTACAGACTCTCAGTGACCGACGCCAAGCTGTACGCCTCTGAGGGGCTGTCTCCCCACCTTTCAGTCACTCACCTGTGGCGTCCCCCAAGGCACCAAGATGGGACCACTCTGCTTCCCTTCTTTATGCTCATCAATGATGCTCTAAGAGAAACCCCTGCTCGCTGGAAATATGTCGACGATTCCACCATTGGGATCAGCTGCCAACAATTCTGCTCCAACTATACCGCTCCCTTCAGGATTTATTGAACAGTCTCCAAACTGGGCCACCAACAACCATGTCACCATCAACCATACTCAAGACCATGGTTATGCACATCAACCTCCTCCGACATTGTCCCACCCTCCTTCCATTACTCTAGGTCCGAACACACTCCAGGTTGTAGATTCCACGAAGCCTCGGCGTCACCATAGACAACAAAACTAAATTGGAAACCACACGTCAGTGAAGTTGTCAAATCCTCCAGTTTCCGCTCTCCACCTCCTCCTGGGCCGACTCAAGTCCGGAGTTCCTGCACCTGAGCTCCTCAGTGTTTACACAACATTCATACTTCCCAAGCTCACCTATGCCTCCCCCACCTGGTCTTCCTCCCTAAATGCCACACAACGTAAACACCTAGAAAGTGCAAAAGAGGGCATGCAAGATTATTCCTTCCCCTTCCTACTCCACATATCATCAAGAAGCCAACACACTGACCCTTTCGACTCTCACTGACCATCACCACGACCTCATCTGCAAATTTGGTAAGAAACTTCTACACCATCCTCGACACCGGCTCCTACTACTACCTGAGATCCCTAGCCTGAGAATTGCTGTTCGACACCACAACCGCATCCAGCTCATACGTGCACGAACTGATCGCTATAAGAACAGCCCAGTCCCAACCATTGTAAAATTATCAATAACTTGTATTAGACCAGTGTATTCACTCCCCCAGTAAAACACTACTCCTTGCACTGTCACTGCGTTGAAATGCACTGTGCTTGAGCTTTTCCCCATCTAGTTATTATATATATCTTATTTATATCAATTTATGTTACTTGTATATTATTTGTAATTCGTAACCCATTCCCCAAATATGTAACTGTATATTTTCAGCCTTCTGGCTGCCAAGCTCTTTCAATAAACCGTTAATTATTATTATTATTATTATTATTATTACTGTACAACCCAGGTTGTACTGCTCCCCCATTATACTTATGTTTTTTTAAATTCCACTCTAATTTATATGTGTATGTACTGTATGTGTGTGTGTATATATATATATATATATATATATATATATATATATATATATATATATATATATATATATATATATATATATATATATATGTATATGTATGTGTATATATATGTATAAATAAATAAATAAACAAATAATAAAAAACAAATAAAAAATAAAAAATAAAAATAAAAATAATATATAATAATAAAATAAATAAATATTGAAGTGATAACCATGGTAACACTGTAATGTACTTATTACCACCATGCTATTGTACTATTCCAGATGATACTAAATGTTACATAATACTTCCTTGAGATAAATGTACTGTATACAGTATATCTGGTGCCTCAAAGAGAGCTCAGGTTCTCAACTGGCTCAGCCATGTTAATATTGTTATTATTATCCACTCTGTGTCTGTGTTTTTCTGGCTAAATAAACTGTTACAATTCAATTCAGTTCAGTTTGCCTTTTCTGAGTAATTCAGTCAGGTCTTGACACTGAGGGTGGTATCACTTCTCACTAAGGAGGAGAGGCTGGTTAGGGAGAGGAGGAGAGGTTGGTAGGGGAGAGGAGGAGAGGTTGAGTAGGGGAGAGGAGGAGAGTGGTAGGGGGGAGGGAGAGGTTGGTAAGGGGAAAGGAGAGGTTGGGTACGAAGGGGGATACGGGGGAGGAAGGCGGGGGGAAGGCGAAGGGGAGGAGGGTGGGAAGGGGCAGTGGGAGCTGTTGCGGGGGTGAGAGGAGGAGAGGGTAAGGGGGAGGGAGAAGCTGGGTGGGGCCAGGGAGAGTGGAGAAAAGCTGGGTAGGGGAGTAGGGGTGAGAGGGAGGGAGGAGCGAGGGAGGAAAGACTGCGAGGAGGGAGGCAGGAGGTGGGGGTCGGCGCCTGTCTGGTGCCACGCCCCAGGAGACGTCACGCTGACAAGTGCCACTACCATATCCTCACTACAGCCCGCGGGTGACTCTGTAGTGGGCAGTGTAGGCCACCAAGTTCTCCACACACACACACACACACACACACACACACACACACACACACACACACACACACACACACACACACACACTCACTCTCTCTCACACACACACACAGGAGTAAAGGGACATAAACGTGTAGGTGCGGTACAAGTATATAATTATGGTGAGGAAGTCACACAGGTCGTCCTTCAACTATCATCACTGGGCAACATGGTGCCGACCAGAGTCTTAGGTCTGGCAGTGGCGGTCAGCAGCCTCAGGCAGCCACTTTACAACTCTTACCGTAAAGATGTAGTTCACGACACTGAATAGCTCCCCAAAAAGGATTTAACTCTACCAGAACTCAACACATAACAAAAACTGTTACATCTTAGTTGGTTACGTTATTCCCTGGTGGTGGGTGGTGTGTCATGCTGCTGCTGGTGTTTTCCTACTATCAGCCGCTTCTCTCTTTTATGTCACGTCATTCCTCCAGGCTGCACCCAAGTTGTGATCACGCACGTAATTATACCAACCACGGTTTATCTCACTAGTCTAATTAGTGAATCCCAGAGTCCATAGCTGTCAACACCTATTTCATTACAATTACAATTCATCACATTTTTTACCACAGATCTAACCACCTACCGTGTACCCCTTATTAGACACACTCACGCCACAAACCAATACTGTATTGCCGATATTATTGTTACGGTCAGAAATATTTACTTGGTTTTATTATACGTAAGAACAATAATTGTTAATATCATGACTTATTAATGTCTTGTTATTACTATCACCATTTTATTTTCCTTACAAATGGTATTACTGTTACAAGGTGGTGGTGGTGGCAATGGAGTCTGGCGAGACGTAGTACTGTGAAGCCCAAGTCGAGGGCCACAACAGCCAAGTCTCTCCTACTCTTATTGACCCTCTGACGTCACACACACCGCGTATCACGTCACAGTGCTATCTTTGACGTCACACTGCACCAGTGATGTCATCCTTTCTTGTCTGATGTCATGAGGTGTTGTCTTTGCAATAACAGTTGTGGTGTTATCTCTATATCATACGTTGATATTGAAACGGTTTATTTAGCCACAAAATGCAGATATAAAGTGAACATTAAAACACTGCCAACACGGCGGGTAATAACTCTCTTTATGCCCAACCTAACCTAACCTAACCTAACCTAACCTAACCTCACCTTACATCAACGTCAGGCCTAATAATATAAGCTTCAACATAAAGTAAGCAACCTTGACGTTACAATGCCGCCCCGCGCACACACACACACACACACACACACACACACACACACACAAAATCAGTCATTCTGGTATACTGTATACTCGTCCGTACACAATGTTAGATATTACACTGTGAGACACATACACCAGCCCCTGTATCATACTAGCTACACTGTGACACATACATCAGCCCCTGTATCATACTGGCTACACTGTGAGAACACATACACACCAGCCCTGTAATATACTAGCTACACTGTGAGAGCACATACACCAGCCCTGTATCATACTGGCTACACTGTGAGACACGCCCATCAGCCCTGTATCATACTGGCTACACTGTAGAACATACACCAGCCTGTATCATACTAGCTACACTGTGAGACACATGCAGCCCTGTATCGCTACTAGCTACACTGTGAGACACATACATCAACCCTGTATCATACTATAGCTACACTGTGAGACACATACACCAGCCCTGTATCATACTAGCTACACTGTGAGACACATACACCAGCCTGTATCATACTAGCTACACTGTGAGACACATACACCAGCCCTGTATCATACTAGCTACACACTGTGGAGACACATACATCAGCCTGTATCATACTAGCTACACTGTGAGACACATACACCAGCCCTGTATCATACTAGCTACACTGTAAAGAGACACATACACCAGCCCTGTATCATACTGGCTGCACTTGTGAATACATACATCAGCCCTGTATCATACTGGCTACACTGTGAGACACATACACCAGCCCTGTATCCTACTAGCTACACTGTGAGGCACATACACCAGCCCTATCATACTGGCTTCCACTGTGAACACATATACATCAGCCCCTGTATCATACTGGCTACACTGGCCAGAGACACACATATACCACACCAGCCCTGTATCATACTAGCTACACTGTGAGACACATACATCAGCCTGTATCATACTGGCTACACTGTGAGACACATACCACCAGCCCCTGTATCATACTGTGGCTACACTGCCAGAGACACATACATCAGCCCTGTATCATACTGGCTACTGCATGAGAGACATACATCAACCCCTGTATCATACTATGGCTACACTGTAAGAGACACATACATCAGCCCCTGTATCATACTGGCTACACTGTGAGACACATACACAGCCCCTGTCATACTGGCTACACACTGTGAGACACACAGAAACCCTGTATCATACTGGCTACACTGTGAGACACATACACCGGCCCACTGTATCGTACTGGCTACACTGTGAGAACACATACATCAGCCCCTGTATCATACTGGATTACACTGTGAGACACATACACCAGCCCCTGTATCATACTGGCTACACTGTGAAGGACATACATCAGCCCCTGCCATACTGGCAAGCTACACTGTGAGACACATACACCAGCCCCTGTATCATACTGGCAACACTGTGAGACACATACATCAGCCCCTGTATCATACTGGCTACACTGTGAGACACATACACCAGCCCTGCTCCCATCATACTGGCTACATACGTGGAACACGCCAGCCCTGTATCATGCAGGCTACACTGTGAGACACATACATCAGCCCCTGTATCATACTGGCTACACACTGTAGGGAACACATACACCAGCCCCTGTATCATACTGGCTACACTGTGAGACACATACACATCAACCCCTGTATCATACTATGGCTGCTGTGAGACACATACACACCAGCCCCTGTATCATACTGGCTACACTGTGAGAGACACATACATCAGCCCCTGTATCCTTACTGGCTACACTGTGAGGCATACACCAGCCCTGTATCATACTGGCTACACGGTGAGACACATACATCAGCCCTGTATCATACTGGCTACACTGTGAGACACATACACCAGCCCCTGTATCATACTGGCTAAACTGTGAGATACATACACAGCCCCTGTATCATACTATGGCTACACTGTAGAGATACATACACCAGCCCTGTATCATACTGGCTACACTGTGAGACACATACACCGGCCCCTGTATCATACTAGGCTACACTATTGAGACATACACCAGCCCTGTATCATACTGGCTACACTGTGAGACATACCAGCCCTGTATCATACTGGCTACACAGTGAGACACATACACCAGCCCTGTATCATACTGGCTACACTGGCGAGATGCATACACACCAGCCCTGTATCATACTGGCGGCTACACTGTGAGACACATACACCAGCCCCTGTATCATACTGGCTACACTGTGAGACACATGCACCAGCCCTGTATCATACTGGCTACACTGTGGCTTATGCTCCAGCCCCCTGTATCATACTGGCTACACTGAGACACATACACCAGCCCCTGTATCATACTAGCTACTGTGAGAACACATACACCAACCCCTGTATCATACTGGCTACACTGTGAGATACATACACCAGCCTGTATCATACTGGCTACACTGTAGAATACATACACCAGCCCCTGTATCATACTGGCTACACTGTGAATGCATACACCAGCCCTGCAGCCAGCCATACTGGCTACACTGTGAGACACATACACACACCAGCCCCTGTATCATACTGGCTACACTGTGAGACATACACCAGCCCTGTATCATACTGGCTACACACTGTGAGATACATACACCAGCCTGTATCATACTGGCTACACTGTGAGACACATACATCAGCCCTGTATCATACTGGCTACACTGCTGAGACATACACCAGCCCTGTATCATACTGGCTACACTGTGAGACACATACACCAGCCCCTGTATCATACTGGCTACACTGTGAACACATACACCAGCCCTGTATCATACTGGCTTACACTGTGAGACATATACATAACAGCCCCTATGTATCATACTGGCTAAACTTGTGAGACACATACACCAGCCCACAACATCATACTGTGGCTACACTGTGAGACACATACATCAGCCCCTGTATCATACTGGCTAAACTGTGAGACACATACACCAGCCCCTGTATCATACTGGCTACACTGTAGAGACACATACACCAACCCCTGTATCATACTGGCTACTTTCTGTGAGACACATACACCAACCCCTGTATCATACTGGCTACACTGTGAGACACATACACCAGCCCTGTATCATACTGGCTACACTGTGAGATACATACACCAGCCACTGTATCATACTGGCTACACTGTGAGATACATACACCAGCCCTGCTTATCATGCTGGCTACACTGAGACACATACACCAGCCCTGTATCATACTGGCTACACTGTAGAGAACATACACCAGCCCTGTAATACACTGGCTAAACTAGCCAAGGATACATACACCGGCCCTGTATCATACTGGCTACACTGTGAGACACATGCACACCAGCCCCTGTATCATACTGGCTACACTGAGACACATATACACCAGCCCCTGTATCATACTGGCTACACTGTGAGACACATACACCAGCCCTGTATCATACTGGCTAAACTGTGAGATACATACACCAGCCCCTGTATCATACTGGCTACACTGTGAGATACATACACCAGCCCTGTATCATACTGGCTACACTGTGAGAGATACATACACCAGCCCTGTATCATACTGGCTACACTGTGAGATACATACACGGCCCTGTATCATACTGGCTACACTGTGAGATACATACACCCAGCCCACATATCATACTGGCTACACTATGAGATACATAATACACCAACCTGTATCATACTGGCTACACTGAGACACATACACCAGCCCCTGTATCATACTGGCTACACTGTGGGAACACATACACCAGCCCCTGTATCATACTGGCTACACTGTGAGACACATACACCAACCCTGTATCGCACTGGCTACACTGTGAGATACATACACCAGCCCCTGTATCATGGCTACACTGAGACACACATACACCAGCCCTGTATCATACTGGCTACACTTTTGTGAAGACACATACACCAGCCCTGTATCATACTGGCTAAACTGTAAGAGATACATACACCAGCCCTGTATCATACTGGCTACACTGAGACACATACCAGCCCCTGTATCATACTGGCTACACTGAGACACATACACCACCAGCCCCTGTATCATACTGGCTAAACTGTGAGATGCATACCCAGCCCTGTATCATGCTGGCTACACTGTGAGATACATACACCAGCCCTGTATCATACTGGCTACTTGTGAGATACATACACCAGCCCCTGTATCATACTGGCTACACTGTGTGAGACACATACACCAGCCCCTGTATCATACTTTGTGGCTACACTGTGAGACACATACACCAGCCCCTGTATGTACTGGCTACACTGTAGAGACACAGCCACACCAGCCCTGTATCATACTGGCTACACACTGTGAGACACATACACCAGCCCTGCCCTAAATACTGGCTAAACTGTGAGATACATAAAACCAGCCCCTGTATCAAACTGGCTACACTGTGAGACACATACGCCAGCCCCTGTATCATACTGGCTACACTGTGAGACACATACACCAGCCCCTGTACATCATACTGGCTAAACTGTGAGATACATACACACCAGCCCCTGTATCATACTGGCTACACTGTGAGATACATACACCAGCCCCTGTATCATACTGGCTACACTGTGAGATACATACACCAGCCCCTGTATCAATACTGGCTACACTGTGAGATGATACATACACCAGCCCCTGTATCATACTGGCTACACTGTGAGATACATACACAGCCTGTAACTCATACTGGCTACACTATAGAGACACACATACACCAGCCCCTGTATCATACTGGCTACACTGTGAGACACACACCAGCCCCTGTATCATACTGGCTAAATGTGAGATACTACACCAGCCCCTGTATCATACTGGCTACACTGTGAGACACATACACCAGCCCCTGTATCATACTGGCTACACTGGAGACACATACACCAGCCCTGTATCATACTGGCTAAACTGTGAGATACATACACCCAGCCCCTGTATCATACTGGCTACACTGTGAGACACATACACCAGCCCCTGTATCATACTGGCTAAACTGTGAGATACATAAACCAGCCTGTATCCAAAACTGGCTACACTGTGGGGGCACATACGCCAGCCCCTGTATCATACTGGCTACACTGTAGAGACACATACACCAGCCCTGTATCATACTTGGCTAAACTGTGAGATACATGCACACCAGCCCCTGTATCATACTGGCTACACTGTGAATACGCCACCAGCCCCTGTATCATACTGGCTACACTGTGAATACATACACCAGCCCCTGTATCATACTGGCTACACTGTGAGATACATACACCAGCCCTGTATCATACTGGCTACACTGTGAGATACATACACCAGCCCTGTATCATACTGGCTACACTGTGAGGGCCATACCAGCCCTGTATCATACTGGCTACACTGTGAGACACATACACCAGCCCTGTATCATACTGGCTACACTGTGAGACACATATACCAGCCCCTGTATCATACTGGCTACACACTGTGAGACACATACACCAGCCCCTGTATCATACTGGCTAAACTGTGAGATATAAACCAGCCCTGTATCAAACTGGCTACACTGGCGGGAACACATACGCCAGCCCCTGTATCATACTGGCTACACTGTGAGACACATACACCATCCCCTGTATCATACTGGCTACACTGTGAGACACATACATCAGCCCCTGTATCCCCGGGCCCTCATACTCAACACTTACCTACGATGACTCAGCATTGTGACCCACGTCTTCCTCCCCCTTCCTCTTGTACCTCTCACCACCTCCTCCTCCTCCTCTTGTACCTCTCACCACCACCTCCTCCTCCTCTTGTACCTCTCACCACCTCCTCCTCCTCCTCCTCTTGTACCTCTCACCACCACCTCCTCCTCCTCTTGTACTTCTCACCACCTCCTCCTCCTCCTCTTGTACCTCTCCACCACCTCCCTCCTCCTCCTCTTGACTCCCCACCTCCTCCTCCTCTCTTGACCTCTCACCACCTCCCTCCTCCCTCCTCTTGTACCTCTCACCACCTCCTCCTCCTCCTCTTGTACCTCTCACCACCTCCTCCTCCTCCTCCTCTTGTACCTCTCACCTCCTCCTCCTCCTCTCTTGTACCTCTCACCACCTCCTCCTCCTCCTCCTCTTGTACCTCTCACCTCCTCCTCCTCCTCCTCTTGTACCTCTCACCACCTCCTCCTCCTCCTCTTGTACCTCTCACCACCTCCCTCCTCCTCCTCTTGTACCTCTCACCACCTCCTCCTCCTCCTCCTCTTGTACCTCTCACCACCTCCTCCCTCCTCCTCCTCTTGTACCTCTCACCACCACCTCTTCCTCCTCTTGTACCTCTCCACCACCACCTCTTCCTCCTCTTGTACTTCTCACCACCTCCTCCTCCTCCTCTTGTACCTCTCACCACCACCTCCTACTCCTCTTGTACCTCTCACCACCACCTCCTCCTCCTCTTGTACCTCTCACCACCACCTCCTCCTCCTCCTCTTGTACCTCTCCCCACCACCTCCCTCTTCCTCTTGTACCTCCCACCACCACCTCCTCCTCCTCTTGTACCTCTCACCACCACCTCCTCCTCCTCCTCCTCTTGTACCTCCTCACCACCACCCCTCCTCCTCCTCTTGTACCTCTCACCACCACCTCCTACTCCTCTTGTACCTCTCACCACCACCACCACCTCCTCTTGTACCTCTCACCACTACTTCCTCCTCCTCTTGTACCTCTCACCACCACCACCACCTCCTCTTGTACCTCTCACCACCACTTCCTCCTCCTCTTGTACCCCTCTCACCACCACCACCTCCTCCTCCTCTTGTACCTCTCACCATCACCACCACCTCCTCTTGTACCTCTCACCACCACAATACAACACACACCTTTATAAAACACCTCACCATCCCTGACATTCATTACTTACGCAGTCACTTACATGTATGTATATATTCTCGCTTGTTGGGTTACATACACACTCATATGTATGTATGTATGTGTTTAGGCGTGTGTGCATGACAGTTTGTGATTCTAACTACGGTATGTATACACTCTGTGGTTCAGTAATAAACGGTTCGTCTCAGCATTAAACGGCCCCGGGTAAGATGTCTGGCCAGGCCTAACCTAACCTAACCTAACCTAACCTAATCTAACCTAACCTAACCTAATCTAACCTAACCTAACCAGCATGAGTAATATATTGTGAGGGACATAGCACAGTAGAACAAGAGTGAAGAGCCGGTGTAATCAATAGGTGTGTGTGTTGTTAAAGACGTGTTGTGTTGGTGGGGGAGAGCACACCACCTTTACCCACCTGCCAGCACCCACCTGTGGATCACCTACCTTACCTTACCTACCCTCCCTCCTTCCCTCCTATACTTAAAGCTCTCCTCACCATTACCCTCTCTACAAAATAGGTCCACAATCACACACCCCGCTCCTACAGTGTCTAAAATATGGATAAATACATAAATAGTTACATTTCCCCGGGTTAGACTACATAGTGCATCTAAAACTGAACACGGTGACAAAACAGTACTGTATATATGAGGATAGGAGCGGGGGTCAAAACTACATCCTAAATCAGAGCAGATAAAATTACAGTGACCTCAGGAATGGAGAAAATAAGGTCAAGGATGAGGCTAACATCAAAACAGACTCGACCTCATCGGCGCCATATTTCCACCTGGGTTAACTGCTTTCACACGTTATATACTCGTAAAATACAGTAAAGCCTTGTGTTAATATCTTATGGCAAAAAACACTAATACTGATTCAATAAAGCTTAAATTACCCAGAAACACACCTGTAACACACTCACTCATACACCTGTAACACACTCTCACCCACACACCACCTGTAACACACTCATCACCCACACACCTGTAACACACTCACACACACTCCTGCACCTGTAACACCTGACCCACACAACACACTCACTCACGCACCTGTAACACACTCCTCACCCACACACCTGTAACACACTCACCCACGCACCTGTAACACACCACACCCACACACACCTGTAACACACACTCACCCACACCCTGTAACACACTCATCACCCACACACACCTGTAACACACTCATCACCCACACACACCTGTAACACACTCCTCACCCACACACCTGCAACACACACTCACACACACTGTAACACACTCATCACCCACACATTCACCACCCACACACCTGTAACACCCACACACACACCTGTAACACACCCACACCTGTAGCACACTCCATCACCCACACACACCCAACACACTCCTCACCCATTGCACACCTGAAACACACACTCACCCACACCCTGTAACACACCCATTCACCACCCACACACACACCTGTAACACACCCATTCACCACCCACACACACACCTGTAACACACCATCCACCAACTAATAAGACACCCGTAAACACACCCATTCACCACCCACACACACACCCAGTCACACCCGGCCCGCCACCCACACACACCCTGTAACACACCTCATTCACACCCACACACCTGTAACACACTTCACCACCCTTCACCACCCACACACACACACCTGTAACACACCACCACCCACACACACCTGTAACACACCCATTCACCACCACACACACACACACCTGTAACACACTCATTCACCACCCACACACACCTGTAACACACTCATCCACCACCAACACACACACACCTGTAACACACTCATTCACCACCCACACCTACAATAAAATTAAAACCTTTCAGTAAATATATACAGATAAGAATCATACCTAATGTATAAACGTTCCTTCTGTCACCTCGATGAATAATGACGGGAATGAATGGGTCCTGGGTGATAGTGAACGCGTATTGTCCTCGTCATCATTAATTTCTAAACTCTGGTTGAACTCGTGATAAGATTTACAGAACCATAGAAGTGACTCCGTAGAAAGCGTCATGGTATTCCGGGTGGTCTCGAGCATGGATTATAAGGTCGTGATCCTTGGTTATTTTAAGGTTTTTATTTTAGGGACACCACTTTGATCCTTGGTTTATATAAGGTCGTATTTTATTTTAGGGACACCACTTTGATCCTTGGTTTATATAAGGTCGTGTTTTATTTTAGGGACACCACTTTGATCCTTGGTTTATATAAGGTCGTGTTTTATTTTAGGGACACCACTTTGATCCTTGGTTTAGAACATATGATTGTTATTATTTTGGTATTGTTTTAATTTGTAGCGAGAGGATCTGTACCCTCCCCCTGTGTAAAAGTAACTCCCTTTACTCCCCTCATAGTACCCCATTGCCTACATGTCCTTCGAGAACTGACAAAACACCAACACTGAACTACATCTGATTTTAACAAGAACGAAACACTTAGCAAGTTGCATATTTGTAAAAAGTTGTACTTCCCGTGAAAAAATGAAACGGTGAAAAACGAAGTGTACTGTACAGGATTAAAAAAGTGGACTTCCCTGCTACTGTTTATACAAGATATTACCAATTAGAAGTTGCTGTAAGTACCTCTTGACTCAGCTAATTACATTTTACAACTACAAAATTAATGAGATGACAAGACCTTAATGAGGTGGGAAAATTATCTGCGTGGTAAAAACAGCCAAATCCCAGGGGGTTTTGTTGCTGCTACACCGACAAAGTTGACTCGCCCAAGTCTGGTAAACCACCCCCCATCCCCTTCTTAAAACAGACACAGACCCAGAGTAAAGTCAATGGCCACTTTAAAATCGATGAAACAAAACGTAACTTAACCTGACCTTAGCTGGCTGGGTTAGGATAAGGTTACTTGCAGCACTTTCCTTACATACAAATACGCTGCTCCTTTTAAAAACGATAAGCTTCAAATTTCGAGCCACGACTGACTATTATGCCCCACCACATCTCACAATCCACAGGGTTCATTGTCACAAATTTCGACGCGTAAATCGTTTGGGTTACTAAGTGTGTTAATGACTGAATCACCTGTAAATGTGGTGTCTAAAGAGGCGAACTGGTGGTGTCATCAAGGCTAATTTATCGTGAGCAATTATACAGGTCAAATCAAGTTTAGCTACAAGTTCTTATTCATTAACTTACCTTCACAGTGAATTACAAACCAAAATAGTTCTCTCATTTAGTTAAGAGACTGTGACCAACTTGATACTTATTTTACAACAAATTAAAGTTAGCTTCTTGCGTCACATTCTCAAACTTTGAAAATAAGGAATTAGTTTTCAAAACCAGAGGAAATATACGCGCCTGTAAGTTACAGCAGAGGATGTCCAGTGGTGTGTTTGCACGACTGTTGTCTCACTTGTAGGTATTCAGTAAATCCTATTTGATCTAAAATCCATTACCTTCCTATCATACATCCATAATTACCACCCACTCCTAAACAAACCGGCAACTTAATCTGGATAATCATCGTCAGCAAGGCAGGTAAAGTGATCATTCCCTCACGTGTGTCTTGCCATGCTCTTATCTGATGAAGAATAATGCTGATGATGATAATGTCCATATCTAATTTAAATGTCTCGGGTGTCAAGGTCACACCAAAACATGGAGGTCAATGACCTAACATACTGTACGTCCTTGTGTGTGTGACACCTCAGATTCTTCAGCGGAAAGAATTAGCTTCCGTGTTAATGCAATAATTATCGTAACTCATTTGGTTAATTACACGATTAAAACCCTTACCACAGTAGAGAAGCGAGTCTGCAAGAGGGGTATTCACTATGAATTCCGAAATAAGTATTGATCGTGTGCGTAGGAATGGTCCCATATACAGTATATAGAGAAAACTCACTATAAAGCAAAGTACCTTGAGCAGAAATCCCATTGTCATGGTACACCCTCTTGTGTTCCTGCCCTCGTCCATCACAAAAAACGCCAGTAATAATGACCACTTTATATATTCTGATATATATCTGGAACAACTGGACAACACTGGCCTGCTGGCGTAAACAGGCTATAGGAATTGTCTGGTGTTTTATGCCGTGCCCAACAACACTACCCAAGATGACGATTGTTATTCCTGACTAATTCTGAGACAAATAAAACATAATTCGTCAGTGACATTCTTGACACTGTAGGGTATAAAGTGAATCCTAGCTGTGAAGATTGACCAATGGAATATAACAACTCTACATTACCAGTGGCTGTTATGAAATGTTATACACTTACCCGGAATAATCATTCATGAAGTAGACACACACTATGAACATTAATACAAAGATGCAACACTACTACAAACATTCTTCCGTCGTGTTATTGGGTTACTTTAGGGCACACGCACTCTGTAGTAGCGTGAGTGAAAATATAATTAACTCAAGACTTACCTGATACGACAAGCGCTTCGTTGGGTCCGACTGTGTGTATATTCCCCATTTCGTATTGGTATGGATCACACCACCGCTGGTCAAGTATCAGAAATCACAAAAATAAAACCCAATCAAGTACAAAAGCCTGAACGCCCCCGGACTGCGCTATGTAAACATGCAGACGACGCCCTGCGCTTCCTTCACTGCGCGCCAATCTCATAAATATGATCTATGTTCTCCCTCTATCACTTGTCGTACATAATAATACTTCACTGTGAGCTATAACGCCACAGAGGGATTAATGGCCTTGTATATAAGGAGCCGAATCGACTTGTTCAGTGATAATTTAGAGACTAGACATCCGGGACACTCAGACGCACACCCTGACGCACCGAGACCAAGCCAGCTACTGACGGTACTGACTGGTCACTGGCGCGCGGCGCGTCGCGCATCTTTTGTATTTATAAGTCGATGCTTACTATCGCTAGCCCAAATTTACTCCTGTAATAATTTAAGCTAATATATCACATGAAATTGAATAAATATTAACTTTTCGAGATTTTCATGTAAATCTGAGTTAAAAAAACAATTCGGCACTGAACAATATTATGACTGAATTGAACTTAAGCTCACATAGGATTCTAAGAATAACGTTACAACTTTCACTTAAGAAATGTAGGAAATATATGGACAATTTAAAATGATGCAGATGTGTTGGTTTCTAAAGGTTTTTCTCTCCTACGGATGTTTGACGGTTTCAACAACGGCAGAAACTTTTGTGAACCGCATCCCAGCTAACAATTCATTGTTATTAAAACGCTATAATTAGAACATTACTGCATCTGCACATGCCCATGCCTAATATTAACCTAAGGTAACGTTAACCTGACATAACCCTTACCTAACATACATGCACTTAGAGCATCAAGATTGTTTTCTAGGCATGACTATTGGTTAATTGAAACCCCAAAAATATTTTTCACATTTATTATGCATAAACATTGTAAACATATCTATGTGATTATTGTAGTATATAACATATATTTAATGTCTGGACAGATTCCCAAGAGTTATGCATATTAATGCATAGATTTTGTAAGCATATTTATGTAAAGTGACGTAAAACAACATTTTGGGGTTTCAATTAACCAATAGTCATGCCTACAAAACAATCTTGATGCTCTAAGTGCATGTATGTGTTAAATAACGAGTAACTGATCCACATTATTTTGGTAAATAAAGAAATGAAAAGCAAGTACTTAGCCATATGGATATAGTTACACGGAAGAAGGGAAATAAGGATGAACCATGGAAACAATGTGCTCTGGGACGATGCTCACAATGACGAATGGGATAAACCTCTTTATGAAACATCTTACCTACTAAGAATGAAGCTTAATTAGGGCCAATTGCATGAACGGTAATGGGGTGTACGACGCCATTTACGATGACCTTCTTGTCCTGGTCTTTTTCAGCAATATCGCCTTTAACACATGGAATTCTGCACTTTTCAAAGCTTTGGAGGAGTCTCGAAACAAGTTTCCTGGTGGGAATTATTAGCTAGTGCTGTACTCAAAATATCGAAACATCGAGATCTCTCCAGAGCTTCAAAAGGGTGATATTCCTGAAACAAGATCAGGGCAAGAAGGTCATGTTACAGAACACACACACACGGTGTAACTTTGTGTGACGCGTTGTCTGACTTGGGGTGGCTTTGAGCGAACCATACACTTGATATTACAATTTATGTATCCTTCCTGTCCATGATTTACAACAATAACTGTAGGGTAAAAGTTACAATATTATACTAATAACACTGTCATGTATTGATACTATGACTAGTTACCAAGATACAGAGCACGATGAACATAACATGATAATGATAGTGAAGCCTGGAAGGGTTCATATCATAACTTGTGTGTTCGTGCGTATGTTGCCTCGTGAGAGTTACCGTGGGCCTCCATGTGCCCAGGTGGGATGGTTAACGTATAAGTGTGTCAAATGAGGAGTGACTGATCCACATGTAATTTAAGGTTTTTGAAATATGTAGTTAAATTAAACACGATTTTTCATGTAGTTACGCGAATGATGGGGTGTGGTGGAAGCATCGTGGTCTGGCACACACACACACACGTTGTGTGGAGTCACTGGGTGGTTTGGAAGTGTTTATTTCCATTCATACTTTCGTATCTACAACCTATGGTAATTTTTCTTCGTGTTCATATATAATGGAGATAATGCAGAGTATTAAATGCCATATACAATATTTATACATAATGTCATCTATACAGACGTACTATGACTGTATGTGTTCGTGCGTGTGTTGCCTCGTGATAGTTAGAGTGGGCCTGTGGGGTACGGGTTGTTTGGTTCACACTCAGGATGGGTTGGAGAAAGGAAACTCACACCGTGCTCTCTGTATACATGTTGTATTGGATGTACAATGCAGCTTGGTGCTGGGAAGGCAGCATGGTTACAAGCGTGATGTAGAGAGAGCTGGTTGGTGAGGGTGCTCAGAGGAGGACCAGCTTGTGGGTCGCCATGCTCGCCGGCGGGAGAGAGGACCGCCAGGCAGGCGGAGGTGTTGCTGGCTGGTTGGTGTAGGTAGAAAGAGCCAGATCACCACGAGGTCAGGTCTTAAATAGCGGGGGTTGGCGTGGCTTAGTAGTTAACCCCCGCTCCGTGGTGTATGGCGGCGCTGGTTGACCTAGACCACGAGGCATACACTGGGGAATTGGTGGGGTCGGCTACTCAGCGACAAACAGCGTTTGTAGGGGAGAAATCCACTACAGGCCCCCGTCCAGAGAGGACACTGTACTAACCTCCAGCACCGACCCAGGTGGGCTAGAGAACATGGTTTCAGAGTGTACAGTTGCCAGCAAAAGTCCTCCCACAACTTGCTACACAGGGCTGTGGGAGAACTTTTGCTGGCAACTGTACATTTGGTTAAACAGTTTAAAAAAAACTTGTGACAGCCAAGATAAACATTGTCTAAAACAGCATCTCAAAATTAGATGTTATTTTGTAGATACCAAATAAGTATTAAATTAGCAAATAAACAAGGAAACATGTATGAAATAATGCCAAAATCAAATAAAGAAACAAGTAAATACATGTACAAAGAAATTTGTGTCTGTGTGGACAGAAATAGAGATGTGATTAAGGAAAAGCTAATGTACCAAAAAACACTCACATAAACAATCACAAACACGAGTAGGAACAAGTTACTAGTGTTGTAGTGTTTGTTGTGCCTGAGAGACCCGCCTCTAAATGTTTCCTCTGATGGTATGTTGTACAAACACTACAGGTATACCGTATAAGTAGACAGCAGGCCATACCGTATACTTTGACAACAGGTATACCGTATATTTAGACAACCGATATACCTTATACTTAGACAGCAGATATATCTCATACCTTTGACAACAGGGATGGTATACCATGTACTTAGACAAGAGATATACCGTATATTTAGACAACAGGTATTTGTATACCGTATACTTAGACAACAGGTATTTGTATACATAGACAGCAGGGTATACCGTATACATTGACAGCAGGGTATACCGTATACGTTGATAACAGATATACCTTATACTAAGACAACAGGTATGGTATACCAGCGAGGGGCGATCTGATAGAGGTGTATAAGTGGAAGTCAGGGCTAAACAAAGGGGACATTACAAAGGTATAAACTATCCAACCAGGAGCGAACTCGTAACAATGGTTTTAAATTAGACAAATATAGATTTAGGCGTGAAATAGGTAAACACTGGTTTGAAACAGAAGTAGTGGATGAATGGAACAAGTTACCAAATATCATCATTAACTCGAATACGCTAATTAGCTCAAACATAGGTTGGATGTCTATGAGCAATAGGGGTTGAGTGTAAACAGGACTGCCCAGTATGGGCTATAGGCCCGCTGCAGTTTCCTCCATTCTTATGTTCTTATGTTCTTAACAGATATACCGTATACTTAGACAACAGGTATGGTATACCGTATACTTAGACAACAGGTATGGTATACCGTATACTTAGACAACAGGTATGGTATACCGTATACTTAGACAACAGGTATTTGTATACATAGACAGCAGGGTATACCGTATACATTGACAACAGATATACCTTATACTAAGACACCAGGTATGGTATACTATATACTTAGACAACAGATATACCATATACTTAGACAACAGATATACCATATACTTAGACAACGGGTATGGTATACCATATACTTAGACAACAGATATACCGTATACTTAGACAACGGGTGTGGTATACCGTATACTTAGACAATAGATATACCGTGTACTTAGACAACAGATATACCGTGTACTTAGACAACAGATATACCGTATACTTAGACAACGGGTATGGTATACCGTATACTTAAACAATGGGTATGGTATACCGTATACTTAGATAACAGGTATGGTATACCGTATACTTAGACAACAGATATACCGTATACTTCGACAACGGGTATGGTATACCGTATTTAGACAACGGGTATGGTATACCGTATTTAGACAACGGGTATGGTATACCGTATACTTAGACAACGGGTATGGTATACAGAATACTTGGACAACGGGTATGGTATACCATTTAGAAAACGGGTATGGTATACCGTATACTTAGACAACGGGTATGGTATACCGTATACTTAGACAACGGGTATGGTATACCGTATACTTAGACAACGGGTATGGTATACCGTATACTTGGACAACAGGTATGGTATACCGTATACGTAGACAACGGGTATGGTATACCGTATACTTAGACAACAGATATTCCGTATACTTAAACAGATATTTGTATACATAGACAGCAGGGTATACCGTATACATTGACAACATATATACATTATACTTAGACAACGGGTATGGTATACCGTATACTTAGACAATATATATACCGTATACTTAGACAATAGATATACCGTATACTTAGACAACAGGGTATACCGTATACTTAGACAACAGATATTCCGTATACTTAGATAACGGGTTGTTGTATACCATATACTTAGACAACAGGTATTTGTATACTTAGACAACAGGGTATACCGTATACTTAGACAACAGATATACCTTATACTTAGACAACGGGTATGGTATACCGTATACTTAGATAACGGGTATGGTATACCGTATACTTAGACAACGGGTATGGTATACCGTATACTTAGACAATAGATATACCGTATACTTAAACAACAGATACACCGTATACTTAGACAACAGATATACCGTATACTTAAACAGATATACCGTATAATTAGACCCGGATATACCGTATACTTAGATAAAGAATTTGTATACCATATACTTAGACAACAGATATTTGTATACTTAGACAACAGGGTATACCGTATACTTAGAGAACAGATATTCCGTATACTTAGACAACGGGTATGGTATACCGTATATTTAGACAACGGGTATGGTATACCGTATACCTAGACAACGGGTATGGTATACCGTATACTTAGACAACGGGTATGGTATACCGTATACTTAGACAATAAATATACCGTATACTTATACAACGGGAATGGTATACCGTATACTTAGATAACGGGTACGGTATACCGTATATTTAACAACGGTATTATACCGTATACTTAGACAATAGATATACCGTATACTTAAACAACAGATATACTATACTTAGACAACAGATATACCGTATACTTTGAACAACGGGTATGGTATACCGTATACTTAGACAACGAGTATGGTATACTGTATACTTAGACAACGGGTATGGTATACCCTATACTTAGACAATAGATTTACCGTATACTTAGACAACAGATATTCCGTATACTTAGACAACAGATATACCGTATACTTAGACAACAGATATACCGTATACTTAGACAACGGGTATGGTATACCGTATACTTAGACAATAGATATACCGTATACTTAGACAACAGATATTCCGTATACTTAGGCAACAGATATACCGTATACTTAGACAGATATACCGCATACTTAGACAACAGGGTGAATCGTGTACTTAGACTACAGGTATATCGTATACTTGAACAACTGTTATACCTTATACTTTGAGAACATGTACGTATACCGTTAGACAACAGGTATAATGTATACTTTGACAACAGGTATACTGCGCCTTTTCACATATACGTTGAAACATTGTTATATACCTATGTGACATATTTCATAACCGAATGACAGAACACATATCGAATAACGTTCTAAAATAACTGTTCGTTTATGTTAACAGAAATGATTGACAAAAGTTATGAAATTGACAGACGTGAACAATAATCCGACAGTCTGCATATAGTTTGAGAATGCAACAATTGGAGAATGACATACCACCATAAGATTTTGACAAGCAGATAATAAATTGATAAGCAACATAACAACTATCATACCTCTTGGTGCATTTTACACAGGGGACGGTCATTTTACACAGGGGCCGGTCATTTTACACAGGGGACGGTCATTTTACACAGAGGGGTTGACCACCCGAAACCATGAAACATCAATCGAAACAGTCGTATGTACCGGAGATTCAGTGAAACAGTGAATACGAGGTGACTTGGTGTGCTGTCTGTAGATCGGTATCAGCCCCGAGACACCCACTCGAGGAGTACAGATACATAGTAGGTCTGGCACACTGAAGCACCCTGCTATGCCTGGCAGACGATATCGCCAGGTGTCAGAGTCAGACGAAGATCGTGATAGAATAATTACTCGATATGAAGCTGGAGAGGATTTTCTGGACACTGCTGCCGAGCTACGAATTCCAAGAACCACAGCTTATGAAACAATTTGCAAGTTTGTGGAGACAGGAGAAAGACGGGGCCGACATGGAGGAGGACGACCACCTGTGCTGGACGACGAGGCGAAGGACTTTTTGGTGATGCTTGTTGAGGCTACACCAACGATCACCATTAGAACTAAACCAATGGTTTAGTTCTAATGGTGTTGCTGCACACCTGAGTAAACCATGCACTTCAGCAAACATTTCCAAGCAAGCCACATGTATGACCCATGACTGTTTCTAGAGCTTTGGATGGCGAGCTTATAACCCTGAAACAGGTACACAATGCACCGGCTAACCGCAATTCAGAGGACGTGAAACCCGCTCGTGTATCACTAGCTCAGTACATGTATGAGGATGGCATTCATCAACATCATGTGTACGTAGATGAAACCGGCTATAACCTGTATACGTGTAGGACCTACGGCCGGGCTCCACAGGGACTACGCGGCAACAGGATCGTTGCAGGACAGCGTGGCAGTTACGTAACATTGATAGCAGCTATCTCCCATCTGGCAGGCCTATTCTATTATGAAATTCATGTTACATCTGTGACCAAGGAATTATTAAAAAACTTCATGACCTCGCTGGATTCTGTGCTAGGTCCTGAGGCTGCTGTAATTTTAATGGATAATGCACCATGTCATGCAGGAATTGAACAGGAATTTGAGGATCGTGTCATCAAGAAGTTTCTTCCACATTTACCTTTCCTAAATCCTATTAAGAATTGCTTCTCAGTACTGAAAGTCACTGTGAAACGACAACTGAACAACATAGCTGATCGTTGCGACGCACGTGCTGCACGTCGACATGGGGTCACCTGTAGGATGTATCGAGAGACTTCTCCAACAGATCCTGAAGACAGCAGTCCCCAGCACTCCCAGACATACTTGAGGTATATTGCACGAGAGGACATCTGGGACTGAAATCATCATTGCTAATGACCCGTCTGCTGAATTAATTAATTGTTATGTTTCTGTATGTATCGTTTATACATGCACTGCTGTATATGCCATTAAAAATTTATGTTAATTGTTCAATATATGTGTAAACCTATCCAATCTTTTATTGTCATTGTCAATATCCTCAGAGCTTCGTCAATAATTTTGTGAGTAAATCACCTGTCAAACTATTTTGCTACAACGTCAATTCATTACAAGGGAATGTCAAAGGATGAGATATAACGTCAAAGCCATAGGTGAACTGTCCTTTATTTCGTTGAACTGTTCGAACTGTTATGTGACAAGGTGTACTTAGACAACAAAATAAAAACATCAGGAATGATCTGGCGGATAGCTGGCGCATGAATGGATCGTTGGTTAACGAGACTTCACAAATAATGTTCTACACTATAGATGTTTCATTTTCAATCCCTGCAACATAAACATAACATATGCTCATTCACAGTAATCTTTCTAAGTAAACGGTTTTAGCTAATTTTGAATTCATAGCGTAAATATTCATATAGGCAGCGCGTACTAAATTATTCATAGTGTGGCAGCCAGCGTGAGTAAAGTGTGCCAGCAAGTTGCACTCTTCGAATCAAGTTCAGAGTGCACCCGAACTTAAGGAGAATATAGTCTGTAACTTCATCTGCTCAATTATATTCAAATTCTCCCATAACGTCTAATTTCGGCAAACCATACTTGTTGGCTGATTTTATGACATAAGGGATACCAGTTTTATCACCACTGATACCATTGTCCTAGGTGATTGTCTGGTATATTGCTCTGTTAATTAACTAACTGTGACACGCGTTCATTTTACTTTGTTGACAGGAAAGTAACGAGAACTTGGTGTGATATTACCATTTCCACTTTTTTTTTGAAAGTAAACAAACATGAAGTGGGTATGGCTGAAATGTTACAACATATTTTTCTAGGTCAATGATACGTCGTGTGATAATTAAGTATAATCACGTAAACAGATCGATAAATATGTAGAGTAAATGAACTTCCTGTTTGTATTATATTCTCCGACAGTGACAAAGCGACATGGACAGTTGACTCACAGTAGGTGAATGAGTCAGTGAGTGAATGAGTCGGTCAGAAATAAAAAAATAATTAAAAACGTATGGAGCTGTTGGCTCACCTATAAGAAAACCTGCCTTGGAACTAGTTCTTATAATGCTACAAAACACACACACATTCTTTCACCCCGTCTCACATCCTTCCAGTATTGCAACATCTTCCCAGGTCTTTCCTATTTACTCGACCTGCTCAAGGTTCTCCTACTGTGTGTGTGTGTGTGTGTGTTAATTTTTTGAGTGTGTAAGTGTATGCGTATATACAGTAGGTATGTGTATGTGCATGTGTGTGCGATTGTGTGTGTATGTATGTATGTGTGCATGTGTGTGTGTGTGTGTATGTATATGTGTGTGTGTGTATGTAGTGGAAATTTCCCCTACAACTACAACTGCCGTTTGTCGCTAACTAGCCGATCCCTTTTCGGGTTACCCAGTCAATGCCTCGTAGTCTAAGGTCGGCTACTAGCGTCGCCTAACAAAGCGAGGTCAGCTACAGCTACGCCTACCTCCGCTATATAAGACCTCACCTCGCCGTGAACTCCCTTCTACCTACAGTCACGCAGCACGCAACACCTCCTCCGAGCAAGCTCCTAACCACGCAGCAGCTTCCCAGCACCAAGCTGCACTGTTCATCCAATACAATATATATATATATATAATAAAAAAAAAAAAAAAAAAAAAAAAAATATATATATATATATATACAGAGAGCGCATTGTGAGTTTCCTTTCTCCAACCCATCCTGAGTGCGAGACAACATCACAAAACCCCACATGTATCATAGCTGGATGACCGTCATACTCGATTCCGAGTGACAGCAAAGTAGTTGTAGTAGTAGTAGTAGTAGTGTGTGTTTGTGTGTTCTGGAAGGTTGTTCCAAGAGTTCAAAATTCTCACTCCGAATAAGTCAGAGAATTGTGAGCTCTTGGAACAACCTGCCAGAGTGTGTTGTGACGTCACCGAGTGAGCTCTTTCAAGACCAGATTGGACCAACACTGGAGCGGGTTCGGGTCCATTCAGGAGCCAGTACATGCCAACAACAGTGCGTAGCAAAGATGTAACTGACCGCCCAAGTGGCTAACGAGCCGATTAGTGGCAAAGAGGATAAAAGTAAAAAAGTGTGTGTGTAATACTAATAATAATAATTAACGGTTTATTGAAAGAGCATGGCAGCCGGAAGGCTGAAAATATACAGTTGCATAATTGGGGAATGGGTCTCTTAATTGATAAATAATATACAAATAACAAAGTGATTTAAAAATGATATATAATGACTAGGTGGGGAGAAGGTCATATACTAAAGGCATTTCAACATAGTCATAGTGCAAAAAGGTAAGATTGACTGGGAGTGAATACACTGGTTGATTACAAGTTATTGATAATATTTACAATGGTTGGGACTGGGCTCTTCTTATAGCGATCAGTACGTACTCGTATGGGCTAGATTCGGTTGTGGTGTCGAACAGCAATTCTCGGAAGAGGGATCTCGGGTGGCAGTAGGAACCGGTGTCGAGGATGGTGCAGAGGTTTCTCACCAAATTTGCAGATGAGGTAGGGTAGGCATAGGTGAGCTTGGGAAATTTGAACGTTGAGTAAACACCGAGGAGCTCGGGCACAGGAACTCCAAGGGACTTGAGTCGGCGGGGGAGGAAGAGTCGGAAACTGGAGGATTTTACAACTTCACTGAGTGTTTTCCAATTTAGTTTGTTGTCTATGCTGACGCCGAGGAGCTTAGTGGAGTCTACAACCTGGAGTGTGTTGGGACCTAAGGTAGTGGAAGAGAGTGTGTGTGTGTGTGCGTGTGTGTGTCGACCTGTGGTGTAATGGTCAACATGCTCACCTTGCAGTCAAGCGGACCCTGGTTCAATCCCAGGGCAGGGTGAAATTACCCAGCAGTAATTGGGGACCTGGAAATTAATCGATTTGCCGGTCGTGTTCCGGGGTAATGGTTAGCCAGTGCAGTTGGCGAGTTGTCCGGTCTTTTCAGATTATTCCGACACTGGGTCTTGCAACTCGTTAACTCAGGGTGTGGTTGTTGTGTTGATGACAGCTTCTACACCTTAAACAAATTCACGCCTAGGTGGCTCGGTAAATATGCAGATTACAGCAACCATGGAATTTGAAAAAAAAATTGGATCTCTGAAGGATTTTAATGTGATTAGTTCAAATCTGTCCTTCGTTTTTGTCGGAATCACTCATTTGTGCTTTAGCCCCCCTCCATATAACAATACTGGGGGAGAGAGTGTAGTGGATCTCTCCCCTACAACTGCGTAGCCGCATTCCAATGCGACAGTATCCTAGCAACGGGGTTAACCCTACAATCTCAAGGTCAGCCTACTAAGGAATTACCCCTCACGTGAACACAAGGCATCTCAGAGCTTATGGAAGATTACCGCGCATGTCACACACGATCCAGCCGTCGCCACAGCTATTACTTCACCCTGCTGTTTTATTCCTACTGGTTGTGTACTCATCTGTGGTTCCTGGGGCTCGTGGGCTGATTCCCCAGTCCTTCACTATTCGGCTGTCAACTCCAGTCACCTACTCCAGCTACTGCCGCGGCTGCCACGTGATCGTTACTTCCTCCACGCCCTATCTACCGTCCGTGCCCTGGCGTCTCTCCTGTGTGGCAAGACATCGCCCACCAACGCCGGCGCCAAGTGAGGAAGCTGCCCTGGACCTTCCCCCTGAGAGCGGATCACCGCGTTACCAGAACATTTCACCGTGCTGGTTAAGAGGAAGATGCATCTGCAGCCGTAGGAAATATCTGTACTTTGTTGTGTGACTCCAGTGCTGTTTATTTAATATTTGAGTGGTGTCAGAGTTAAATTATCGTGATAATTTTCATAGTAAAGAGATGTCAATCTCTAACGGTTGTTTGTTACCCCTTGAAACCCATGATTCTTGACTCTTTTATAAGATCCTGATTAAGCTGGCAAGGGATTTATATCCCAAAGGCCAGGTCTTTACAATTATGGTTGCCCCTTGTGTAACGAGGATGGCTGACCCTAGGGCCACCGGTAATTGTGCAGATTACAGCAACCAAAGAATTAAGGAAATTCACTTCACTCGATCGATAGAACTATTTTTTCTATTATAAATTTCTTATATTCTTCTCTTTAGTCTGTACTCACCCCTGAAGATGTGAATTACACGAAAGCGCTCGGGAACTTCGTGTTTTCTTCTTTCCTTGTGGTTATCAGCATATATATAATATATATATATATATATATATATATATATATATATATATATATATATATATATATATATATATATATATATATATATATATATTTCATGTAAATCCACAATGAAAACGTGGATAAGATAAATCTTGATAAAATCACACGGGAAAATGGAAACAACAAGAGCACAAATGTTTATTCAAGACATCTTCAGAGGCAACAGTTGCCTCTGAAGATGAATAAAAGGTGTCATATATATATATATATATATATATATATATATATATATATACAGTAGTACCTGCTGGGTCAATTGAACCCACAGGGTACAGCGTTAAGTGAACAACAGAACATATGGGATTAATTCCAATGAGACTGGCCCGACCCCCAAACTCACTTTTTGGCAACACACAACTATGTTGTAGTAAAAAATATTATCTTTATGATGGTATGCACACACAATTAATAATTAAGAGAAATATCAATAATATTAGGTTTTTAACACTTACATTAGTAGAAAAGATGGCTGGGCACACGGGATGGGGGTTGGTTCGAGGCAGAGGGCAGATTATTGGCCCTCACCTGTATCACTTGTATCAATCGTATCACTATCCACCACAGAGGCTTGCAGGGGCCTCTTTGTCAACCCCTCAAAGTCCATATAAGTCCATATCCTCACTATAATTATCACTATCACTGACTTGGGCCAGCTGTGGTGGGTGGCGGTGAAGAACTCGTGTTTTGATGACTGGGCGACTTTGGGCGGATCGTGCCAAGCCGCCTCAAGTATATGAGTAGGTGAACCGCTAAGTAAGTTCGGTTCTCAGGCCGAGGCACCGCGATATGAAATCGTTAAAATGAAAAAGCGAGGAGAATATATATATATATATATATATATATATATATATATATATATATATATATATATATATATATATATATATAAGGAAAGAAAACAAAGAAGTTCCTAAGCTCCGTGTAATCACATCTTCAGGGGTGATACAGACTAGAGAGAAATACAAAATCAAGGTGTATATATACAGAGGGTGAGACCAGGTCACAATGGCAGGTATTAGGTAATGACCCTACTAATCTTTAAATAGCACACAACGGTTGGTGGTCAGGTCAGATGGTCAGGTGACCCGGCCTTCTCACCTGGTCACAAATTTTCTTAATTACAAAATTGTCCAGCTTGTACATGCCGTTATTCAAATTCATGTTGAATGCTTGGTATGTTTAATAAGACTAGATTCTATGATGATTGAATTACATGGTAATATTGAGGAGGCATTATCCCAGTCAATGCAATGCTTGTTATCCCTCAAATGAACAAACAGAGCATTGGATTCCTGGCCTGTCCTAACACTGTATTTGTGTTGTTTAATTCTAGTTGCAAGATCTTTACCTGTCTGGCCTAAGAGAGATAATTTTAGCCACATACAATAAGTCATTCATGATATAACAGGAGGTATTGAGGTGAGGTTGTGGGATCAGAGTTACTGGGAGCTACCTCCACCAAGTTTAATGTCCAACGCAATTCCTCTATGGAATCTTTTATAACCACTGTTTTACCTTGAGCGTGATGGTCTTTACCCATTCATCTTGAAGAAGGGTACACAGTAACAGATGCATAACTGAAGAGGGACTGGGGAAAGAATTAAACTGAACAGCATCATTGTTGTTGTGGCTGCTACCAGCTGAAGAGCCAAACCAGAATCCACACAAAATAAATTGTATGAATTTTGGTGAAAGTTTTTTATAACAAAAATAAATAAAATAAAATAATCTTAATAAATTAACCATATTCCATAAAGTCCTAAACACACACACACATACTGTAACCAAATACAGGTACCAGGGTTGGGCCGTAAAGTAATTTGGCCAATTACTAATTAATTGGTCGAATATTATGAATTTTAAATCTGATTAATCATCATGAAATTATTGGTACTACAGGGTACAATGTTAAAGACCACTTTTTTTTTTTTTACTTAAGTTTTGCTACCCACCTGTTATCTCCTATATAGGAGTAAATGGTTTTAATGATTTCCCACCTTTATAAAGTCTAGTTTTGCATAGTCTTAACCTGTAACTTCTCATCCTGTACATCCAGATTGTAATTTGTTAGAAATTCCATCTCTTCTTCTTTTGTGGTCATCCAAGATGTCAGAAATGGTAGTGAATAAAATGTACCAACTCTCTCCCCAACTTCTCAGTAACAGTCTGATTGGGACCTGTGTCTAAATATAGTTATACAGTGAGTTCTGCTATAAGCGTTTTGATAACGAATTTGCTCTAACGATTATGAATTAGGAACATATTTGATAATAACTATTTGCTAAACCAATTTTTGCTTACTATTCTCAATTTTGGTACATGTATGCTATAACAATCAATTGGTTCTAGAACCTTGTTCGTTATAGGATTAACCGCCAGGCCCCAAATACAACCACTAACACTGAAAAATATAATATAAAATTTAAAATTGTAAAAAGTGATAAATAACTCAAACCCCAAATAAAGAATACTAATATTTTATAAAAACAATAAATAAAAAAAAAATTCAATAATTTAGTTGTAGGTTTGTTATAGCATTCAATTATAGGTAAAACCGTCTAAGATCCGCTAGCAACACTGTATTAACTGTAATATAGTAAAGAAGAATATCAACAAAATTCGTGATAGAATTCGTGATGAAAAGAAAGATAAACTGAAGAAAGCTCGATTTATCAACCTCAAATCCTTCTCCCATCAAGTAAAGTGTTACATTACTGTATGATTTCATTATTAGATATGAATTAACATTATTTAGACGCATCCTTTGTGTTAGGCTAACTACTAAATTTTGATTATAATCTGCACCTAACCTATTTTCTCCATAAGCCCTGTTATTTTATTAGATTTTCTATAACACGATATTTTACAAGAACACAATTATCGCGTTATGGCAGAACTACCTGTACCCTGTAGTTTGTATTTACTTTAAATACCACTTTTTATTTTTAATTCTAATAAAAAACATGTATGTTGGTTTTGTATTTGTTTTTGTTTTAAGTAGCACAAAAACACATCCTGAGCTTGCCTGAACACACACTTGCAAGAAAACATGACACACCAACACTGTATGATCATCAGCCTTAGTCTAAAATCTGAAATTTTTAGGCCCATGTAGACTGAAATGTCAATGTGCTGTAACATACAAATTGAAATATTTCACATTTCTTGATTGCGATGAAAGGCAGTTTTGTTTAATTTTATAAATTTAGAGCTGCAGCAATACTTGTTGAATATTATAGACTAAATTTAAAGTTGAATTTTGTTACTTCAGTTGATTAATCATGATTGGTTCTGTTTGATATTAATGGGGTAACAAAATATTTTTGTTCAGTCAGGCAAACCAGACATACGTCAGTAAAGAGCTTTAAAGTAAAAAGAGCTTTTGTTGTTTATGAAAAAAATAAAACAAGATGAAAGAATTTGCTCTCATATTTTCATTGTTTTCTGTCTGTCCTTATTTTTAATATGTTCCATAATATGGGAAACGGAGTAAAAATAAGAGGCACATGAAACTAATATAAATGATGTAACGAATATGCATTTATATAGGAACTTGCTAGAAATAAAAGTTTTGGAGAGGCATCAGAGTTCTGGCAAAATCACTACTGACATTAATACCTTATACCAGTAAATATGAAATTACAAAGATAAACTTCGACTAATCGGCCCGATTAATTGGCAAATTGCCTACCGATTAATCCGTCCAATCCTACTGAATACTAGATGGGGAAAGAATTCTAACTGAGCAGCTCCATGGTTGTGGTGAATGCTGGCAACTGAGGGGAGGTGAACGGCTGAATAGCCACTGTCTTTTTTATACTATACTAGTGTGTTTTGAAAAGGAGGATAGACTCCTGGTTTCCATTATAGTATTCTTTGGTTGACAGTTATCTAAATACATTTTGGGTTAAAAAAGTTATTTCACAAATATTAGTAATTTTCATCCATATCATAAGTATAAAAAGTGAAATCCACTTTACACCAAAATGTTATGTCAAGAAATTAAATAATTAAGCAATTTAGTCCCATATGTGTAGTCTACTGGTAGTTCTTTCAGTCATATTAAGACATCATGTTTGAAGACTACCAAGCCAAGGTGATGATGTTGAAACCAAAGTAAAGGAATCATAGAGATCTTACACACACAAACATGTTAGTACATACTGGTACTGTGTGAGATCATCATCACATTTTATCACCTTATTCATTCAACAACCTTTTTTGATAACAAAACAAACTCCACTGCAGCAATATTTACACACCACAATAACAAGTGTAATAATAATATCGTTGTAACATCTTTACAAAAACTGAGGTATAATAAAACAAATAATTTGTAACACCATTTTATTTCTAACAAATATCATCAGTTAGTCATTTCTTAAGATGTAATACCTCAAAACACTTTGTAGCTTATATTAGCTCAGTAAAGTTAGTAAAACAATACTGAACTAAAAATTACATACAAACTGAACTAAAATATACATACAAAAAATATTAAAAAATAAGTAGATTCCTAAATTACTTATTTAGAAATAACGTGATACATGACATGCACGTCAAGGTTAGGGGGCTGATAAAGACGACATATGGCCACACTTCCTAAACCTTAAAGGTACAGACCCTCTGGTGTTCCTTCCTTCTTTCTATATAAAACATTCTCCTTAGACTTCTTGAAATCTTCACTGGTGACTTTCATTCGCCTTTCTCTCAATGCCATTAACCCAGCCTCTGTACAGATTGCCTGTGTAAGAGAAAGATTTATAGTAAGATATGAATGACCATTCATGTGCATAACAACCAAGTTGTAATATATACGAGATTATACCAGTACGGTACTGTAAATGCATTAAGACCAAAAGGCAGTAAAGATTCTGTCACAAATATAAAGAAATTAATATGATAACCCTCTCTTGGATCTTCAGCTGCAAGGAAGGGAATAATTTTACATGAGAGATTTCTACTGCTGTTGCTGGAAGAACACCATAATAATAAAAGTGTAAAAATGCTAATGAAGCTACTCTTAACTTACTTTATATTTAATAGAGATGCTACTCTTAACTTACTTTATATTTAGAGATGCTAAGTGGTAGCAGAAGTTGTGCATTATGATTTAAACAGGACAAAGACAAGATCATTATCTAAACTTGTACATAAGATGTGGGTATGCCATGGTTCAACTTCTTGTTATATGTCCCAGGCTAATAACTCATGAATTTTTCACGGTGTCATTTTATAATCACTTCAGTCTGGAGTTGAAGGTTCATTTACGATACAATATTGTGTTTAATTAGCAATCTATGTTGTTCTGAATTTTCTTGTTTTCTAGGAGACTACTACCTCCCACTTACAACAGGGTTAGGGACTCAAATCCAGGCCGTAAGTCAAAATGGTCCCAAGTCGAAAATACTTAAATTATACATAGAAAACCTAAAATAGGTCTCTTTTTCTTCTCAGCACCACAAAACTCTCACATTTAAGCTTGCCAGCCATTTTAAAGTGAATTACAAACGAAAATTTTTTCAGTACACAGCACAGTAACTGACGCTGGAACTCGAAATTACGTATTTGACAAAAATTTTGTATGACTGAGGTGGTCATATGTCCGGGTGGTCAGAAGTCGAGTAGGTCGTAAGTCGGGGAGGAGCTGTACATGGTTTAAATTATCTACTACAGTACTGTATATGATTATTTGCAAGATTTTAGCCCCTAATCCCTGTGGATAAATGGGCTGACTGTACTTCAATACAATTAGTAGACAAATACAAGTGTGTGTGTGTACACTGATGGGTATAAAGGTCATCTCAAAAGTGCTGCGGTCACATTCTTTACAATGTATTGTATTCTATTAAACTATATCTTTATCGTACCTTTATATCAGCTCCTGATAAGTCATCCTTGGCCATTATAAGTTCATCTAAGTTCACATCATCGGATAAAGTCATTCGTGATGTGTGGATCTGGAAGATGCGTCGCTTTGTCTTTTCATCGGGTAGAGGGAACTCTATCTTACGATCGATTCTGCCAGGACGGATCAAAGCCGGATCTAAGGTTTCAATTCGATTTGTTGCCATGATTACCTGTTGCAAAAATAAAATAAAACATGATTAATGGCTCTTTAAAACAATAGAAAATATCTATATAAACTTTTTAAGCTAATGATTTCTTGACTTATGGAATTTAGGCTCAAAGCCAAGCACTGCAGCCAATAGGCGGATCAGATCTGTATGACAATTAAGGTATATACCTTATATAAAGAACAACCACCATCCAATTAAAACTAATTAAAAACAGCTGATGCTTCACCCTCTTAGACAAAAGGTTAAAGATGAAACTAACATAAAAAAATGTGGCTCATCTTCAACTCCATTGTGTGTAAAAAACATATCCTAATTGCATGGACCATAACTCAAGTGAGGTGACATAAAAGGATATACAGTACTGTACAGTGTACTGTACAGTAGGATCTCAAGTTTAGCGAGTTTTAGATTCACGATTCATATGTTTCGTCACTTAAAATTTCCAACCTCTCAAGAATAACGATTTTCATTACCAGTTTTTTGAGTTATTGGAGAGTGGGCAGCGAGATTGTCACGGTCTTTTGTTATTCGTCAATTCGCCGAGTGTTTTTTGTTTACGGCAGTTAGTTTGAATGAACGTTGCAGGCAGTGGCCTTGGATTATATAACTCATTGTGCTCATGTTTCACGAGATTCTTGTTTAACTATTAACGATTCTTGTGTATTAGTGATTCTTGGGTATTAACGATGAGTAAAGTGCTTAATGTTAATGTCGAGAGCGGTTCTGGTGGTAATGATGGCTGTAGAAAAGGTCAACAAGGAAAGCCCCAAGCCAAGCGTCACTACTGTAAGGGGGTCAAGAAAAGGAAATACCCCTTTGAAATGATCAAGTGTAGGTTCAACTGCCCCGAATCAAACATATGTTCCTTAAGAACATGGAAGCCTTAGCTGCTTCCGTGAATATATTATCAAGATTTTCTAGTAACAGGACGTTCTCCGATACTTCACAACGCAACCTACTGTTAATTATCACAGAACATTACCTTCATAAGTGGGTGGAAAGAAGAAACCATGAGCAAGGCGACCTGTCTGGGCTACAGATAAGGCTGGCACATGTTTATTACGCTGCCGTTGCACAGAAGAAACACTTTTAACTCTCCACCACCGTTCAATGCTTCTGTTGGTTGGTTGGCTGCCTTTAAGAAGCTTTATGAAGTCAAGTTTGCCCACTATCATGGGGAGAGTGCATCGGCTGATGTCATAACAGCAGAAAAATATCTACCCGCTCTTCAAGCTCTTGTGAAAGAGGGTGGTTATTGCAGAGACCAGATCTTCAATTGTGACGAAACTGGCATTTTCTGGAAACACTCGCCTAAGACCACTTTCATTGCCAAGGATGAAAAACAGGCAAGGGGTGTAAAGACTTCAAAGGGCAGGGAGGATTACAGTTTTATTCACAGCTAATGCAAGTGGATATTTCTTGATGAAACCTTTGGTTGTTAACTGTGCTGCCTGTCTCAGAGCCTTCCGTTATGCCAATATGTCGCAGCTCAATGTTTAGGTTACAACGTCTTTATGCACCGATTAGTTTTACAAGCACCTTGTTCTTGACACCCAACAGTACTGCCAGAGGAAGAACATCGACTTCAAAGTGATCCTGGTGATGGATAATGCTCCTGGATATTCTAAGTTTCTAATTGGACGCCACCCTAATGTACAAGTTATCTTCTTTCTTCCTAACACCACATTGCTTCTGCAGCCACTTGACCACAAATTCATCAGTAATGTTAAACTATCAGTCACTCTATAAAGACTTTCGTCAGCAGACAGACTCAATAGTTAAGTTACAACAAATCGAGGTAGAACTCTCCGACAGTGACCAGGTTCTACCAGCTAATCAGGAGGAGAAGGAGGAGGAGGAGACGGTAGATGACTCGACTCCTAACACCTCACCACCCCACAATTGTGAAGTGTTATCAGTTTGTGAATTTTGGAAGAAATACAATATTAAAAATGCAGTGGACAGAATTGTTGAACAGAGCAGACCAAGGCAAGCGGGGAGAGGCAGTCCATGGCGGCAACACTAATGGACACAGTGGAGGCAGTGTGGTCAGTCCCAGCACCGGATTTTGATGTTCAGGTTGAAGATTTGCAAGAAATCGTTGGTCAACATCAGCAGCAACCGACAACTGAAGAAATGTTGAGGAGGATGAAGAACAAGAACAGCAACCAACACAAAGGATGATGTTAAGCCTGGTGAACCTATAACAAGCCAGCTGACTGAATTGCTCACAAACATTGCACACATCTGTGAACAGTTAGAATAGGATACCAGGACTCATCCTCAGAACCTTATCTGCCCTGTCCTTGATAAGGTTATGGAGGAGTATTAGGCCTTGTACATGCCCCGTGTTAATGCTCATCAGCAGGCCCTTATTACCTGAGCAAGGCCCAGCCTTTTAAAGCCTTGGCAAACATCACTTTAGGAAATGATGATGGCACCACCGATGATGAGATTGAAGTATTGGGTGACTTGCTGGTGGAAGAACTGCCTCAAGACTTTGAGGGATTTGATGCTGAGGTTAAAGGAGTAGAGGAGAGAGCAGGGAGGAAACAGTAACCAGCCCTCCCTGCCTTGGAACCCATCAAGCATTTCACTGACTCCATCAAGGTAAGTTATTCTACAGTATGAGTGTCTATTAATATTGTAATCAACAATATGTACAATATAATATGTATGAATACATTACAGAAATGTAATTTTCTTGGTGGGTTGTAGGTCATCATAGGGGGGTTCGGGTGACACTGCTAGAACTGATTTAACTTATTTACATGTACTGTACAGGCATTTCAATATCACTGCTTTCTAGATTTTAAATTTTGAGACGCTTAAACTGGTACCAATTAGTCGCGAAACTTGAGATCCTACTGTATATCTTTCATTACAGTTTATCAATATAAACCCTTTATTGAAAATTTCTTTGGTATCTTTTCATTTCTTTTCTTGTAAGGTTTAATGCAACTGATACCTTCCATGAAAAATAGATTACAAGATAGAAGACATTACAGACCATGATATATATGTATTAATATATAAATTTAAATATTAAAAAATTACTAAAAGTAAATGCAAGCACACATACCTTCACATCACCCCTGGAATCAAAACCATCGAGCTGGTTGAGAAGCTCCAACATGGTTCGTTGAATTTCTCTTTCACCACCAGAATTTGAATCGTATCGCTTTGTTCCTATTGCATCAATCTCATCAATAAATACAATACTGGGAGCGTGTTCTTCTGCAACTCTAAACAATTCGCGAACTAATTTGGGACCATCACCCTGGAAGAGAACAAAAATTTTAAGGTGAAGAAACTTCATAGAAAAAGAGAAGCTCAACTGAAGTAAGTTGATGTAGGATTCGATGTATAGTAGTTAGGTAGTAGAGAATATAAATAAATGCCGAGGTGTCATATGAAATAATGGGCAAGACAGATGACTAGATCATAGAGTCATGTCATAAGTTATTTCTGGTACGGTATGGTAGCAAGACTTAATGAATGACAGTAAATAAGGAAATGTTTGTGCTGCTCTTGATTTTGGTCACCCTACGCCTTTAGCACAAAGGAGCTCGCAAAAGGTAAATAATACAGTAATAATTTATGGCTAGCAGAAACATGAAATATCCAAAACACATTAGTAAAACAGTGAAGGAAACCTAAGAGAATAGGTAAACATTCCATTACTTTACATTCCCTTACTTTGAAGTTGTTTTCAAATATTTGTTTAAGGCTCTTATTATTATTATGCAGGGTAGCCATATTCAAATGCAAATGGACACACATGCTTAATTCTTATTCATTCTTCCTGCAGTAATAGATGCTCTCACCTATGATACACTCTTTCCACAATCTGTCTAGTTTAGCCCTGTTGTTTCACACAATTTAATGTTACCCATCAACGGTAAGTTTTTCCAATAAACACCATGACCTATAATAATCCATGTTCACCCCTTAATTTCTAGTGTGTTCTTTATTCTAATTCTTGGTCATCAACTCCTACTTCTATCATTACCTTCTGCATTACTTCACTTCCACTCTATTAGACAAAACTTTAACTTTCACACTTCCTTCTCATCTTTAAATTTTATATTGCACAACATTTCTTTAACTTCTAATGTGATTCTTCCTCTTGCATTCAGGGTCCAAACTGGTGAAATAATTGAACATCTGACAACACCTAAAGAAAAAAGTAACACACTTAAATACAGTACTTGTCATTTTCAAAACTACTGTGTGCTTAATATCCCTTATTTAATCACTATATATACTATAATGCTGTTAAAAGCAATGATTACATTTTTATGGGCAAATTACTGCAAGAAACACTTACCAAATATTTCTGAATAAGTTCTGAGCCTACAACCCTAAGGAAGGTGGCGCTGGTTTGATTGGCAACAGCCTTAGCCAGGAGTGTTTTGCCAGTACCTGGCTGGCCATAGAGAATCACACCCTTGGGTGGCTTGATACCCATTTCTTCGTAGTACTCCGGGTGAGTGAGAGGCAGCTCTACAGACTCTTTTATCTCCTGAATCTGTGTATCCAAACCTGAAATTCATTCAAATTATCACATTATCTAGTCGAGGATTATCTCTTCTTGAGCACAAATTTATTCAGTTCTGAAGAGGAGGCATCATACCTACTTGAGGAATAAAAGATAAAATACAGTCAACAAGTTCTCTATCAATGAGTAAAAACAACACAGACTATCAGTAGGGAGAGTTTTATTTTATTAACTGGATAGTTACACAAAATAGCAGCCACTGGTCACCACAGTAACAACTCACCTCCTATATCTGCGTATGTTTCCTGTGGTGCCTTCTCTAACTTCATCACAGTTACCATAGGATCTGTGTCATCACTCAAAACTCCGACAACAGCATGCACCTGCGTAAGAAAATAAGCATAAGTTATGTCCTAATTACTCATATCTTTTTATATTTTTATTTCATATTTAATTTTAAAAACATTACCATCTGCAATAAGCGTATATTTATCCTAGTTACATATTTTCTCATTTACTACCTATGAAAATTTACTGGTGTAGTAAATAGAAGCACTTAAAATAATAATAGATCCCCTCCTTAACTCTATGCTGAACAACCACTTTTTAATATTCAAGGTGCATAACTCCTGTGTTATAGTCAGTCAGCCTTAATCACTGTTATATTAAATCAGCTTTAATTATATTAAGACAATAATTCTAGCACTGTTGAATATACTGTGTGTACAAAATATCAGGCCTCTTCTGTAAGCACTTTGAAGAAATACACTATGTACAGTACCAAGTACGGAAAACTACAACTCACTCATAAACTTCCCAGAGAATAACTCCTAAGTGGTACATCAAATCAACCCTATATTTGGCAAGACTGTAATTCTAACATTAATGTTTATGCAAATTTTTTTTAGGTGTTCGTTGTTCAATGAGCGTGTGCCACCTTTTTATTATTATTTTTGTATAAGTTCATCCAATGCATAGAATGCAATTAAAATAAGGAAACAAAGAGAATTAAATGAACCTGCAAATATAATATCCAAATGTTCTCCAGAAAAGCAACAGCTTATCTGTGTATGAGCAATACAAGTTCATGATAGTTATCCACTTTAAATAATCCTCTTGGTCCCAGTGACACACACTTAATCGTACTAAATAATTTCTTGACAGCACATGAATTGCTCTAACTTAACCTAACCAAATTTAACCTTAGATCGTCAAGTTACTTGTAATGTAAAAAAAAATTTATTGAGGTTAATACAGTAGTACTTGTTTCTTCCTAACTCCCCCATCAATTTTTTTCATTCTGAACATAAAAACAAACAAATCTATAAAGAGCCCACCAAAGTCTAAATAATATTACTACACCCTAATTTAAAACCCTTATAGCTTCACTTCCAAAATTGGTAAATAACAAAGGATATCTACACAAAAATGTCTGGAACACACACAAATATGAATGATATATTCCTTCCTCCAGTCTTCATGTCATGAGATATAAAATTCCCAAGATGCTATCCTCTCTAACAGTGCCAATAAAATACTAAATTATTATAATTTCAATTTTTGTACCCCACACAAGGTTGTGTTATTTGTAAACAAATCATATCCTTTACATAATAAAAAGAAACATATAATGCAATGGTCTTAGGTCTTATTCACACTGCTAACATAACTGATTATTTCACTTTCAATACATTCTTAAGATATTGACTCACCTTGTGATTGAGCAGCACTGAACATCCAGGTTCAAGCTGATCTTTATCTACAAAGGATAGGATAGAGACATAGTGTTCCGACCCCACACTTGTGGAGACGATGGCATGGTTATCATCGATGATCTCCTCAAGAGTTCCTACACTCATGGGTGTCCCTCGCAGGTCATCCACCTTGCTTCTCTCCTCCTACAAATATATATATAGTATTACACTTCAGAAATGTTCCTACTGTTAAGTGGGCATTAGTAACATTATCCTCTATCTAAAATATATATATATACAGTGGTCCCTCAATTAACGAACACAATTGGTTCCACAGAGTCGGTTGTTAACCAAAAAATTCTTGAACTGAATATATTATTTCAATGGGTTATTGGGTAATTGGTTCCAACTCACAGAAAAAGTAGAATTAACAAAATACAATACAGTACTGTACAATAATAAAAACAATAGAATACTGTATTTTAACTTACTTTGAGGTGTGTATATCTTATTCCCGGCAGCTTTGTTTACATATCAAACAGCTGATTGTAGAGGCAGTTGATGATGACATGCCATATTCTTTACAGAGTGCATTGGTTCTAATGCCTTCTTCATGTTTCATAATAATTTCTGCACTGTATATTATCAATATGTTAACTAAATTTCAGAATGAACATTAATTTTAATGTAAAAATGCAAAAATATTCAAGAGACCAACAAACTCGATGTTCACTCCACTGTAAACAAAGTTAAACTGAGGAGCGTTGGTGGGTGATTCGATCAGCTGAAGGGCACACAAAAACTGTTCCCTGTACTGTATATATTATCAATATGTTAACTAAATTTCAGAATGACCAATAATTTTAATATAAAAAATGCAAAAATATTCAAGAGCACAACTTTCTTGATATTTACTCCACTGGAAACGAATGTAAACATAGAACCAATTACTGTATTGGCAGACGAGCTGATGCGCACAACAAAGCGTGTTTCTCGTAAGGCTGTCGTTAATAAAAGTTTTGTTTGTTAATGGAACTGGAAATCCTTATGGGAGCGAATTTGTTAACCAAAATTTTGTTAAATGAACCGTTCGTTAATCGAGGGACCACTGTATATATGTCCCCCCATCCTCTCGAATTTTCCACCTTGTAATATAAACAATACAGACCCCTGCCCAACCGAGACAGGCCTCCTCCTCAATTAGTTCGGATTAGAGGAAGTTTACAGTATAGTCTTCATTTATGCGAATTGAACCCGAGGAGGTCCACGTAAAACGAATAATAAGTAAACGAAATAACAGAACATATGGGATTAATTGAAATAGAGACTGGGCCGACCCCCAAACTACACTTTTTCCGACACAATAGTACGTTGTAGTAAAAATAATATCTTAATTTTATGATGGTATGCACACACAATTAATATTTAAGAGAAATACAGTTAATGTCCATTCAAATAATGGAATCAACCCCCCCCCTCTTCCCACGCTCTTCAAAAATGTTTGGGTGAAAACACTAGGTTTTTAGTTTTAGTAATAAATAATACCTCAGACTATGTTTAGGATATTATAATTGACATTGCTGGATTCCTTGCAAGACTGCGAATAATTTGAATATAAACGCCATATATTTTGCACAAAAGATAAAATTTTTGCTCTCTCTAATAAAATTCTTAAATTAGATCTAAAATTTGTATGTCTAAAGCAAATTTTAGCTTGTTTATATTCAAATTAATCACTATCTTTTAAGAATTCCAGCAATGTAAATTATATTCTGGCCGGGTAATTTCTATGAATTTTATGAGCTAAAAACAAATATCTTCAGTAAATTAACAACTCATACTTCACCCAGACACAATACGTTACGTACGTTGTAGTAAAAATAACATCTTAATTTTATGATGGTATGCACACACAATTAATATTTAAGAGAAATATCAATAATATTATGTTTTTTAACACTTACTTAGTAGAAGATTTGGCTGAGTAAACGGGGATTGGGGTTGGTTCTGAGGCAGAGGGCAGATTATTGACCCTCACCTGTATCACTATCCACCACAGAGGCTAGCAGGGCCTCTTTGTCAAACCCCTCAAAGTCCATATCCTCACTATCACTCTCATTGACTTGGGCTGGCTGTGGTGGGTGAAAAACTCGGTAATGTTTTGTTGACTGGGCGACCTTGTGCGCACCCTGCCCGCGCTGCTTCCCGCGTAAATGATGGAATGAACGGCGTAAATAAAACTTGTCGGTCTGGCAAGGTGCCGCGTAAATGACCAAACTCGTAAACCAAATCTGCGTAAATCGAGACTATACTGTACTGTATTATCATATATAAAATTACAGTACTGTACTTTTCTGTACTAATTTCCTTTATTTTAAACACTGCTTTAATAAATTAATATCTGTAGGACAATTTGGTTTGAGCAAGTGCAGTACAGTAATTTTGAAATTTGCTCACCAGACTGAACGGGTGAATGAAAATGTTAATGTAACGCCCAAGTGTTATTTACCTCCTGCTTCTCCTCTTGAGGCCTCAGAGTCTCCTGGTTACGAATGAATTCTTCTTCCATCAGCAGGTAGTCCTTAATGCGCTCTAACTTCAACATCTTAAGGCGGCAACGTGTATGTGGTGTTACTAATAAAATATAAAGTAAATTAGACATTAATAAAGATACTCAGGGTATCCAACAAAACTCTCTTTAATAACTGAACATACATCATACAGCTCATGAACACAAATTCTGCCAAATTTCAGATCTACCATGACACTCCTTGCAAACTCTGAATTGATACGTGCAATGTTTTATTCCTAATTTCCTGTACTTTTTCAGGGTAAAATCTGGTTAAGTTTTCCAATTTACAGTCATACAGTCAATGTATGTTAATACGTCAAGTCTTTACACAATCACAAAGGTGAGACCATCTTGAGGGAAATGGAGTAACAAACTATGGAGGCCCACTATTGACTTCACCTAAAAGCAGTACATCTCCAGGTCACGAAAATTAACCAAACACTATATTGTACTGTACTATGGCTTCTGACTGTTTTTCTGCTTCACTTAGTAAGTATAAAGAAGAACAAATAAACATGGGTTATAACAACTGTTGTTAATTATAAATACCATAAACATTCACTACTTTATAGCCTATAAATAATGTCACTCACCAAGAGGTAATTTATTTGCAGCGTCAGGCCCCTTCATCTTTCTCTTCTTCTTGCCTACTCGGGTGGGCACCGGAGGCTCGTATTTCTTCTTCTTATCTTTCTTGTCATCTCCCCCTTGTCCCCCTCCCCCAGAACCACTACTCTGGCTCTGACCCTGAAATGCAATGAAGAAGAATCAGCTTAGAGTACATGTAATGAACAACAATCATAAACTAATCTAACCTATCATTACCATGACTATAATAAAAAAAAAATATTCTTGAGTCCAAACATTTTTTTCCTTCCTCCAAGATGGACTTGAATCCTATGAATTTTAAAAACTGTACCAGTAAAAATAAAGCATAAAAATTAAAGAAATTAAGAAATGTGTAACTATAGTACAGTTCACATGTACAATACTGTAGTTATCAAAGTCCCTATATAAAGGTTGGTAACCTACACAGTAATATTTTATGACAATTGTGCTGCTTTACCAGCAACTTGAGGAAATTTATCTATACTGTATAAGATACCGGTACTGTAAATACTGTCCTTTCTCTCCTTATAAAATGGCCCCCAAAAAGGAAAGGAATAAGATTTTCATGTTATATTCCGTAGATGCCATGAACACAACTCTACAGTATATTGATTCTTATATAGGGAGATGGAGATATAAAAAAACTAAAATTTATGGCATTTCTGTTGGAAATTGATAGTTTTTGAGTTATTTTCACTTTTTTATTTCACTTAAACATAGTACCGTATATACAAGTTCATGGGGAAATACATCGTTTACGTCTTTCTCGGCTAATCAGCAGAAGTTTGAATGTCACATGATAATCGTTAGCATGCATAAGCTCTGAAATTTGAATTGCGAAGTTGCAAGGGTTTGACGCATAATTGAGCGAGTACAGTACTGTATTTGAAAATGAAGCTGCAGCTGTTGACATCTTCAGGGTTCATGGTGTTCTCCTTTCATTAGTCAAGTGTTCAAGGAGTGGGTCAGACTGTTAGTATCATGAATACAGTATCAGCATACTGTACTTGGTATTGCAAAACTCCACAAGTGGAAGGGATCTCATTATTGTGGGTTTACGGTGTCCATGTCTAAAGGCACTTGGTTCGACAAAGTAAACATGCCAACCTGGAAAAACTTCTTGTTCTGCAATACATTCATCAGAACAATTCTCTCAGTGCTACACAACAAGAAATTTGGAATTGTCATCTGAAATTTTTATTGATTGAAAAAGGTTTTTTTCTTAAGAAGTTAGGTCAAGTTAAGTAGGTTTGGTTGGTTAGGTTAACTTAATAACCGTATATACTCGTGTGTAGTTCGAGTTTTTAAGACCAAATTTTTAGGCAAAAAATTGGGGGTCGACCTCTACATGGGTAATAGTTTTGTTAGGTTGAGTCCGTGCATGATGGGAAGGGCGAGGAGCAACTTTTAGCTTCAGACATGAAAAATATTTACCATTTATTGCCAGTAAACAATGGAAACGTAAAATATGTACCAATTAGTAATGAAGAGTTGTGCGGTGCCTTCAGCAGATGAAGCTCACCAACTTACAATAGGCTAACTTACCTTACAATGTGCTTTAAGTAGTCTATGTTGAAGTTCTTAGCACAGGCTAACTTATCATATCATATATACGGTATCACAGTACCCATTGATCTACAAAAAATACTGGTAATATAAACCATTTCGATGTTTCACACTTAATATAATACCCGGTAATCCACCTCAACCTCATATTGTTTACAACGATGCACAACGCACCACCAGCTGTTGGGTGTTGGCACAGTTGCCGTATCAGCTAGACGGTACGTGTTTTTTTAATCGTTTTCAGTTAAAAAACTGTTACATCACAAGTATATTTTCCCTTAACTGTGCCTGAATGAATATATTCTCAGAAATAAATAGTAGTTTTGCAGAAACGTGATGTATTTCAATGTAAAATAGAATAAAATACATGAAAACAAAAGATTTTACCTAACCTTCCGATGTTCAAGAGATGTTACTCGTTTTTCTAATAGTGTTCGGTTAAAATACTGTTATATTAGAATGGTATTCTATTCATACTGTGCTTGATATAATATATTCCCGGAAATGTAATATTTTTGCTGAAATGACGTACGTATTACAGTGGAAAGTGGGATAAAATCATGAAAAAACAATCGACTTTCGCTTTCTTTCGTTGTTCAAAAGATGTTACTGTAATCGCTTTTCGAATGGTTTTCAGTTAAAAAAACTGTTGTATTAAAATAATATTCCATCCTAATTGACTTGAATAAATACTTGAATGGAAATATACAATACAGGGGTATTTTTGCTGAAACTACCTGTGTTTCAGTGTAAAGTGTTGTAATAATAAATGGTAAACAATTTGCCTTCGGCGCTCGGTGTTTCAGGCACAGCAACCCTCAGTTTACAGGACGTAGTGTGTTTTTAGTGAAGGTTTTCTGAAATGAGTTTTGTATGCCATAAAATATGGTGCATTATTACCCTAATTTGTTGTTCCATTACCCTCAAAAACTTGGGTAGACCTATAAACGAGGCACATCATAAATTAATGATTTCTTGGTCAAAAATCAGGGTCGACCTATAAATGAGATAGAATTATAGACGAGTGTATACAGTAGTAATACGTGGTTGATAACACAAACTTAACCAACCCAACCAAACCTAACCTAACCTGGACCCCTGGCATATTAAGCTGAAAGCACTTACTTAAGACATGAATAGGTTTAAGAACCTATTGTGCAGAAATAAAAAAAAATTACATGGGATTTGCACAGGTCATAGACACACAACTCTGGACAGTGAAGGCTAAAAATAAAAGGTAGTAAAAGCCCCAATATAAAGCTCTGTCAGTTTATTGACAATTTTAGCGAGACCGGAATCAGAATTTATTTATTTCCAATCAGACAACAACAGGCCAGAAATTTCAGCAGAATATTTAAAGTAAAAATTAAATTTCTTGGCAAACAAAGCATGTACGGTATAGACTTGATTAAGTGCTATATGATCAGTTTTTTCTGTGTTTTTATTTCCAAATTTCCCTCATCCTTCATACCCTGCCCACTCCAGGTGATTTATGATTGCAGACAAAGGACAAAAAACATTTATGATGAGAATAAAAAGTTGCTGTATTGATTTTATTAGTTAAAATCATCCAAATTATAACTGTGGAAGACACGAATGAAATATATAAAAGGATACACCACATTTGGCAACCAATCCACATCGTCACTGACCCAATTCGTCACCAATATCAATTCCACTTTGTCATCACTAACAGTCGCTGGTATTAGTGACAAATTGTAAGTTATTATTTTACACGAATAGAAATTACACGTATACAGACGACTCGAGAAGTATTGTTATTATTTTTATTATTATACATGAATATTAATTGTTTAATAAAGAAAATGATTCAACAATGGTAAATAAGCAAAATAAAGAACAAATGAAGGTGATTTGGCACCGATGCATGAACCACCGAGCAGTGAGATGATTACAGGCGTATTAACAGTGGTGTTATCTTTTATTTTCGTCTTTAATAAATTGTCTTAAGTGTTTTTTATTATGTATTTGCTATCCCACGCAACAGTTATTTTTGTGTATATAATGATGGGAATAAACGGGGTGACGAAAGGGGTAAAGCTGTGGTTACAAAACGGGTTAAAAATAGTGGTGACAAAGAGGGTTGGTGACGATATGGGCAGGACTCATATAAAAGCATTCTGGTGCTAACCGCTCTTCCTCCTTTACCATTATTACCTGCGGTACATGTACTGTATTCAATACCCAGACCAACAAACTTATAAGTGTTCTTAAAATGTTGTGGTATTATTTTACTTTAGGACATAGTGCACCCCAAAGTTATAAGCTACTGAAACATTTAGATCTCCCTATTCTGAGCATTCTGAACCCCATATATACCAGGCAGAAATGGATAATAGCGACACAATTGAATTTATTTTACGTAGTTTTCAGTCTTCGTCTGTGAGATGATGTTATTGGCGCATCACGCATGCGCAATGTTGACTCACGTCATCCAGTCGTGACCAATGAGGTATCAATATCTTAATGCAATTTTTTTTTGACCTATCACATTTGATTAATTTTCAAAGAAAGCAGCCTGGGTAATTTCATTGACCAGTCTCACAATGGCCGTGGTGGAGGTTGGTTGTCATTTGTGCTCCTACGATTATTTTAAGTTTAATGCTAAGTTTTATGAGAAAGACGATCATTCTATCCAATTCTTACGTATCTCTGGTCCTTCCACTTCTAACTAAGGTATTGTACTTTCGGACATGGTGCGCCCCAAAGTTTTTAACTACTGAAACATTTAGGTTAGTTTAAGCTAGGCCTACCGCCCCCAGCTAGGGGTCAGGTTAGGCCTACTGGGGGTCCAGGGGTGTAGTCCTGGCTAGGAGTTAGGTTAGTTAGGTTAGACGACTCGTTTTCGTTTTCTCCCCCACCCAAAATTCCCAATTTCCCAGGTTCTCCCCCCATTATTGATTGAAGGGGAAGGCAAGAAAAAATAGCCATTTCCGCCAAAGATGAAGGTCAGATTCGTTTAAAACACACCACAATACAATGGAAAAACATATTGGTCAACCCCTCGGGACTCGTGTCCTAAAGAAAAAATTTACCAATGTTGTTACTGCGCTTCAACAATAAAGGTCTTTAAGCACATAGCAAGGTTAGTAATTAATACACTGGTTCAACACCAATAAAATTGAGATAGAATTCTCTGCCTAGTGCGAGATCCCCCCCCCCCCAGTACTGGGAATAGGAATTCTATTAAAAAGCAAACTTAAGATTAATTAATAAAATATATTCAGTAAAATCAGTTACACACGAGTGTGTATCCAGACAAAATCTGTAGCAATAATATATAAAGCACAATAAACATAAGATACTTTGAGTCGAGTCACAAAACACATCACAGAATTTGATCAGGTGAGGATCTGGTTTACGTCTCATAAGCGATTTAATAACACCATAAGCTTAAAACACTAGCATAATAAGCTCTTACACAATAATAAAGAAATATAAACACCCCATTTCTTCCAAATATACAAAAAATTCACAGCACAAAACAATGTTCCCTCTCACCATTATGACCCGCTTCCTGTGTTGACAACTACACCAACCCTCGACTTCATAATAACAGCATGCATAATATTCTCCTATACAAACATATATATACTTTTTGCAACAAATAGCAAATCTTAATATATTTATATTCATCAATTCCAATTTAATATTATAAAACTGTTTTAAATTATATAGTAGATATATTAAGTCAATGTTTTATAAACCTATGTAGTGAGTCTGCCGGGCGAACACCATTACAATTGAAGACGATAACAGTACTTTTATGAACATTTGACATATATTAATACATTTAAAAAGAAGAAATGGGAGGTATTCATTTATGTAGCTGGTTTAGAATATCACTACGAGTTCTTGCGCTTTTGGCCATTGACAAAATCAGTGACGTTCCCAAATCAACCTAAAAGAAGAGGCAACAATAAATGTCTATAAAATATATTATATTTTTCAAAGGTGTACAACAATATACTAATTAAAAATTCCTTCAACCATCAAATATAATTATTATCTGTTTTTCGTTTTAATTGCCTTATTCATTAAAGCGATATTACATGCTTTTATTCATTTCGCTTCTAATCAACTGACACATTATTTACTATTTTTAATTTATTCATCTGTAGAGCGTGTATGTCCTGTAGAGAGAACTTAGACACTGACTACGGTACCTTTAGGCAGAACCGTAGATAGAAATTAGCCAACTGAGCGCCATGTTGTTACTCAGCAGGTGGGAAGTTGTAGGGGTATCGATATATTAATGTTGTCTAGCACTCAGGATGGAAGGAAACTCTAATGTGGTTTTCTTGTATAATATATAAGTTATATGATAGACAGTCTGGTGCTGGAGGTGCCGTGTGGTGGGAAGCTGCTCAGTAGAAGACGTTCAGTGAGTAGCGTGTTGAAGGAGGTAGATGTGCAGGAGCTTCGTTAGAGAAGATGTTGCCTGTTGCTGGCCTCCTGGTTGAATAAATGTTAACAGCTAGGAGCTTGCTGGAGGAGATGTTGCTTGTTCAGGAAGATGGGCAGAATGAGAGTTGGTTGGTGAAGAAGCTCAGAGAAGGACAGCTGGTGGGTCGCCATGCTCGCCGGCGGGAGCGAGGACCGCCAGGCAGGCGGAGGAGGAGGTGTTGCTTGTTCAAGAAGAATGGTCAGAATGAATCTCAATGGAGAGACAGAGCTTATATACCCAGCAGCAGCCGCCAGTCCTCTATGAATCATGTTGGGAAAACCCAGAAAGTTGCCGGTGAGTAGTTTCGTTGCTAAGCAACCTTACCATCTGGTTGGTTGCTAGAGAAGGCTGTAGCAGCTTGGTGACGCCGCTACGCAGTTGTAGGCAGTTGTAGGGGAGACGTCCACTACAAAGTCTTCGGGCTGTCTCCCACATAATTTATAAACATGCGTACCCAATTGTAAGTATGTATAACAATTTTAATGAATATTCATCATCATCCTATACAGTACGTGGGCAAACTTCTTCATTTGCTGAGTAACAACATGGCGCCCGCATGTGACCGAGTTGACAGAACTTTATAATCTAAGGCTTTGCCTGCAGGCTATACTGGCCACAGTCATTTTGATCTTGTTTTTCCCTGGGGCGTCTCTCTTCATGACCCCGCCCTCATCCCTCGTCAATCCTTGAGGCTCTAATTCTCATATCAAGCCCAGATCATTTTAATTTTACCTTTTTAATGTTAGTCTGACTGCTGGCTATCCCAGTCAGGTCCTTGTACAACTTCATTTCTAACAAAATAAGCCCATCCAGTGTTCAGCATATCTCTAAATTTTCTAATTTCAAAGGCAACCAATCTTTTCTTCAATGGGTATCAGGGCCTGGCAGCACCAACACAATATATTTTCGACTTTTTCACGCTTGCTTCAATCCTTGCCCATGATTACCTTGTCAGCAGCTAATATGAATTCGGAACAAACATCCTCCTCATTCAAGTATCATCATTTTGTCTCCCATCTGATGTTGTGGGGTTTCGTGATGTTGTCTCATACTCAGGATGGGTTGGAGAAAGGAAGCTCACAATGCGTTTTCTGTATATATATGTATATATATATATATATATATATATATATATATATATATATATATATATATATATATATATATATATATATATATATATATATATATATATATATATATTGAATGTACAGTGCAGTTTGGTGCTGGGAAGTTGCTGTGTGGTTAGGAGCTTCATGAGAGGTCTTGGATGAGGAGCTCGTTGAGAGGTCTAGTTGGTGCAGGAGCGTGGAGTAGAGAGAGCTGAGGAGCTTGCTCAGAGGAGGTGTTGCGTGCTGCGTGACTGTAGGTAGAAGAAGGGAGTTCACGGCGAGGTGAGGGCTTATATAGCGGAGGTAGGCGTGGCTTGATAGCCGACCTCGCTGTGTTAGACCACGAGGCATTGGCTGGGGAACTTGACAAGGGAACTTGGCTAGTCAGCGACAAACGGCAGTTTAATGTAACTAACCTAAACATTCCAAAATAGACAAATTTTCCCACTAACTTAAATTTTATCCTCAACATTCTATCAACAACCAGTACCACAACATTGTCAGCAATACTCCCCCTCTGGGCGCTGCAGGAGACTTGTTGTCGGCAGGGTTGTATCCCACATGTGAGACATAACGGGAGGGGGTGTGGATGAGCCGGCTGCTACGGGAGATGACTCTGTCTAGAGACACGAGATCTGTGGGAGAAGCAGAGGGAGAAGTAGGGTTGTGGATAAGAGAAAGTTGTACAGACGAGGAATGTGGGGCTTCTCTCGCGGCAGGTACACAGTCCTCAGTGGCGCTGGGTCCATAGGGCCGGCTGCAGGTGTAAGAGTGGGGGCTGCTACTACTTACTGCTGAGCCACCGAGGCCACCATTTGTAAGAGCACGCACCACAAGCTGCCACCCTGTAAGGGCTTGGCACTCTTACAACAACTTACGTAATACTCTGACTTGATAGCGTGATGTGAGAGGAAGGCCCATGGGTCCATGTAATTATAGTATCGAGTATTAGGGAAAGAACAACGGTGAATACTGTAGGTGAATCATAGACCCACATACAAATACACTGTTTATTAAACACAAAAATGGTTACAGAAAAGACGTTGTCTTCACCCCAAAATAGGAACTTCTGGCACCTGCCAGTACAACACTCAATACCCCAGGGGCCATACTCCAGCGGCCACCATGGGAGTCTCATCACCAAGTGACACCTTCTAACAAACTCAGATAATTCCAGTGGACTAACACCACCACACCAACAGCCCCACCGAGTTATGTACTGTACTCATCCACCAATGATGGGGCTGGCAGTTGTTTGTGGGGCTTGACAATCCGGGTTCACTACGTGGGCATGGCGTTAGGGGAACTCTGGCCAGCTTTGGGGCCCATAGGTGGTAGTGGAGCCTCTGACGGTCGGGATTCACGGGGACATCCGACTCCACTGGACCTCAGACATCCCCAGACTAGTGGATGCGTCATCCACGCTACAGACAATGCCTAGGCTGCGATAGGGACCTGTGGGTGGAGGAGCGTGGCGCTTACTGGGTTGAGCTACCCGCCGCCTTTCACCCACGCTAAAGTCACGGACTCCACCTACTCAACCATTTCACTGAATTACGTTACTGTAACACTCTGACGTTTGAAACTGAGACTACGAACTCGGTTTCATTCCCTACTATTATCTTCACAAACAATGCTCTGACTGAGCTATCAAAAGCAAGAATTAAATTAATTACAAAAGGTTGGATGGTAACACGTCCCAACACGCAGCACCTTGCTACAAACCCGAGGAGCAGATTTTAAAAGGTTCCCTTCAGAATATTAACTAATTCCTCGGTTAACCTCCCTACCACAATTTCACTATGATTATCAGAGTCTCTGATATTCATAGGTGAAAAAAAAAGGTTTACAGGGTCTCGGTAGCTGAAAGAGTTTACAAGTTCGGTCAACAAACATACGACAACTCGATGACGTCATCAAAGAAACAGAGAGAACGGAGGACATTTCCACTGGGAGACTCAGAAGGTTTTGTGGACGTGTAAGCGTAATATGGATCATTAGTTTAACAGGTTAGCCGTCATTACGATCATGACACAGGGTCCACGTCAGGAGCAGTAGGTACCTGAGGATGAAAAGAGGGTACCCAGAAATGTTGTGGGCGAGGTGGTGCTGTAAGCGGTAATGGTGGGCAGACTGGCAGAGGAGGTGCTGGATGAATGTGCTCAGGGCGGTGGGAAGGCTGGAGTGGGGGCAGTAGCCTTGAATGCAGAAACCGCCTGATATAGTGTTTGTAGTAGGTCGTGACGGGCAGCAGGAGTGAAGTGGTCAAGGTCAGAAGTAAGGCGTGTGATGTGCTGCTTGATAGTGTCGGAGGTTATGGCGCCTTCCAGTTTCCGTCGATGTCGCTTCGTCGTCTGGTTGCAGGGAGCCTCACAGCATCTAGCGTTAGCACCAAAACGTTGATGGTACCAACAGGGGGTAGATACACTGTGCTGGGGGCTAGGGGCTGGGGGCGGCGTCTGAGGCAGGACGGGTGTGTTGGGGTCGGTAGGGCGTAGTGCGTGGGACAGGAACAGGAGCAACTGCATGCTTGGAGGAGCAGAACTGCTCTAGGGTGTCCAACCTGCGGTGTAGGGACAGTAGCAGGTTCCTCATGTCTTGTGAGGCGTTGGTCGTCTGGGGAGCGCTGATCTGGTTGACGAGACCGGAGGAAAGTGAAAGTGTAGCCGTTGAGTTGTGCGCGGAAACATGGCGCACAGCAGTGTATTCGTGGAATACTCTGTCTGCCGTGGCTGTGTAGGTCGCCGAGGTAGTAGAATAGTCCAATACTGAGAGGACCAGACGAACTTCTGCAGGGAACTTCTGAGTGTGAAGCTGGCGCAGGATAGTGTCAGAAGCCTGTCTGTGTGGCGGGAGTTCCGTCTACGCATCTCGTCCCAGAGACGTGCAGGCGTGGAGTTGCTGAGGGAGAGACAGGATAGGTCTTGTAGGAGAGTGGTGTGGGGCCGCTAGTATCGCGTCTTCAGAGCATCCCGTAGGGCAGCGAATTTGTTGTCAGCTGGAGGGTTGGTGATGGTCTCTGATTCTTGCATGGCGACTTCTGTGGGCAGGGAACAGACCAGGGCGAAGTACTTTTGTTTGTCTGAAGCTGTACAGCCGATGAGAGCTGCCTCCATATGGATGAGCCAGTCTTCAATGTTGTGATTGAAGACTGGGAGAGTGATCCGTTTCTCCTCCATCCTGTGTGAGTGTGATTCTTCGGGGGTCACCATTTTTGGGGTTCTGTGATGTTGTCTCACACTCAGGATGGGTTGGAGAAAGGAAACTCACAATGCGTTTTCTGTATATAAATATATTGAATGTACAGTGCAGCTTGGTGCTGGGAAATTGCTGTGTGGTTAGGAGCTTCCTGAGAGAAGGTGTTGGATGAGGAGCTCGTTGAGAGGTCTTGTTGGTGCGGCAGCGCGGAGTAGAGAGAGCTGGTTGGTGAGGAGCTTGCTCAGAGGAGGTGTTGCGTGCTGCGTGACTGTAGGTAGAAGAAGGGAGTTCACGGCGAGGTGAGGGCTTATATAGAGGTAGGCGTGGCTTGATAGCCGACCTCGCTTTGTCAGACCATGAGGCATTGGCTGGGGAACTTGACAAGGGAACTCGGCTAGTCAGCGACAAACGGCAGTTGTAGTTGTAGGGGAAGTATCCACTACAATGTAACTAACCTAAACATTCTAAAATAGACACATTTTCCCACTAACTTAAATTTTATCCTCAACATTCTATCAACAACCAGTACCACAACATTGTCAGCAAAATCAAATTTGGCAAAGTCCTCCGCTACCAATTCCATACCCTTTTCCTGTCTCCATTACTGTATACGGTACTCTTATTATGCCATCGATATAAATACTAAGGAATACACTACCAACCCTACCTCACTCTTTATTCTTTAACTAAATCCTTCTCTGTACTCCCCATCAACACTAAATACAACTAACCACTAAAATCTGGCATTACAGTATTGATAAAACGCCCCAAAAATTTGGAAAAGGGAGTCATGGTTGCCAACCCTCAGATAAGGTGGCAGTAACACACTTGCCTGTCACTACAGTAATTTATTTTTGATCACCCCTCGAGTCAAAAGTGAGAAGGTCCTTGTCCAGTATGACCCCGCCAAACATCACTCTGGCTTCCTATTACACCCAACACTGTAACAACTGAAGGTGGACCTCTAAGGAGACCAATTAATCATAACCGATAAAGCTTGTCACTTTCTCCTCATCCAGATGCCTAATAACCTCTTAGTCTGTCATTTGGGAGCCTCTTGACATGCCCTCTCCATGCCACTCAATCCATTTTTAATCTATTGGTACAGTAATGTTTATTGTTATTTTATGGCTTGTGGACTATCTACATTCCCTTTGGCTGATTCTTGTTGCCTGGCTCATTTTTAATATTAGGTTGATTTTAAGTGTTTTGGGTTAATTCTTTTTAATCAAATTAAGCCAATTATTATTTTATATATATGTACATTAATTGGTTGGTGATTAGTGCTGTAGGCTTGTATAAAGTGGCAAGGGTAAACTGGGGCCTTGTTGTTGAAGGGGAGTACCATATCAGAACACTTCTATTGTATCAATGATAAATAAATAAGCAGCATTGAAAGTGAAAAAATTACCTACTACTGTAGGCTACATAAGTTTGGCTGATAATTATATCTACAGTAGTACAGCCAAATCTGGCCAATTCATTTAATAATTAAGCACCAGTTCTTTAACTTTAGATAATGAACTAAATTTATTTGATTTAATTTAGTAAATTCTGTAGTATAATGACGTTTCCACTTGCTGTACTGTAGTAAATCATTAATTCTGACATCTAGCTGATTATTTTGGGGATTTTTTCTTTTAATTTCATAACTGTAATAGGTTCTTAAATTAACTTTATTTTTTATTACAATCCACTGTTAACTATTTTCTCTCCCCCACTTTGTTTTTTCATCTCAAGCTTCCTTGAGAACCGATCCATGGCAGTTGTTGTCGAGGGATCGATTTCTAGCTCTTTCTCTACCAGTAGTGGTGTCCCACAGGGTTCTGTGCTTTCACCTACTCCCGTCCTTCTTTTTATCAATGATTTACTTCACACTACAACTAATTCTATCTATTCTTACGCTGATGATTCTACTTTTCACTCTTCCTCACATTTTCCCCTTCCTTCCAACTCTCAAGCTAGATCTGTTTCTAGAACTGATATCATTATTTCTATCAACGCGGATCTGTGCAGCATCTCTGAATGGGGAGGTACTCTAGGGTTTCGTGATGTTATCTTGTCTAGCACTCAGGATGGGAATGATGGAAACTCTAAGGTGGTGGTTTTCTTATATAAAAGATATTATATGAAAGACAGTCTGGTGCTGGAGATGCCGTGTGGCGAGAAGCTTGCTCAGAAGACACGTTCAGTGAGTAACGTGCTTGAGGAGGTATCTGTGCAGGAGCTTCGTTAGAGGAGATGTTGCGTGTTCAGGAACGTAGGGTAGAATGAATCTCAATGGAGAGACTGCGAGCTTATATACACAGCAGCCGGAAGTAAACCCGTGGGAACTCGCCGGTTTCTTGACTCCGTTGCTAAGGTAGACGTCGCAGCTGGTGACCTCCCCCCCCCCTGAGCAGCTGGCTGGTTGCTAGGATACTGTCGCATTGGAATGCGGATACGCAGTTGTAGGGGAGAAATCCACTACAATACTCCCCCTCCCCTCCGGGCGCTGCAGGAGACTTGTTGTCGGCAGGGTTGTATCTCACATGTGAGACATAACGAGCAGGGGTGTGGATCAGTCGGCCGCAGCGGGAGACGACTCTGTCTGGAGGCACGAGATCTGTGGGAGAAGCAGAGGGAGAAGGAGGGTTGTGGATAGGAGAAGGTTGTACTGGCGAGGAATGTGGGGCTTCTATCGCGGCTGGGGCAGCGTCCTCAGGGGCACTGGCTGGGTTGACTGGATCAGGGGCGACGTCAGGAGGAGGGTCTATGATAGGAGTAGGTTCTACTACGGCAGCAGGGTCCAGGACAGGAGCAGGGGGGTACCTGAGGGTGAAAAGAGGGTGCCCAGAAATATCGTGGGCGGGGTGCTGCTGCCGGTGGCAACTGCGGGTAGACTGGTGCAGGCGTAGTTTGTTGGTGGTGCTGCTGGGTCGGGGGCTTAACGCGTAAGGTGGCCGGCTTGACTCGGTCTATGCTGATGGTGTCATGTCTGCCATTCCGGATAATCATCAGGAACTTCGCTGAATGGGTAACAACCTGAAAGGGTCCATCGATGGGGCGTTGTAGTGGGTTGTGGTGAGCATCATGCCTGACGAAAACATACTCGGCTGTGAGTAGTGCATGAGGGATATTTTCAGGGCGCCGAGGAGGCTGGCGTGGAGCAGAACTGTTCAATGGTGTTCAAACTGCGGCTCAAGGTTTGCAACAGGTCCCTGATGTCTTGTGAGGTTGTGGGGTACGAGATGTTGGTTCACACTCAGGATGGGATGGAGAAAGGAAACTCACAATGTGCTCTCTGTATACATGTTGTTTTGGATGTACAATGCAGCTTGGTGCTGGGGGGTAGCAGCGTGAGTCCAAGCATGATGTAGAGAGAGCTGGTTGGTGAGAGTGCTCAGAGGAGGACCAGCTTGTGGGTCGCCATGGTCGCCGGCAGGAGCAAGGGCCGCCAGGCAGGAGGAGGAGGAAGTGTTGCTTGCTGGTTGGTGTAGATAGAAAAGGGGTAGGTCACTACGAGGTCAGGTCTTATATAGCGGAGGTAGGCGTGGTTTAATAGTTGACCTCCGTCATGTAAGGCGGCGCTGGTTGACCTAGACCACGAGGCATACACTGGGGAATTCGCGGGGTCGGCTACTCAGCGACAAAAGTGTTTGTAGGGGAGGAATCCACTACAAGGTAATGCTCGGCTGAGGGGTGTTGACCCGGCTTACAAGTTCGGAAGTAAATACTGGTGTGGTCGTTGGGTTGTGCGCGGCCGCCAAGCACGCAGCCGTGCATTCGTTGAATATTCTATCTGCCGCGGTTGCGTAAAGTTCAGGTGTCGTCGAGTGAACTACTGCGGACAGGGCGGTACGTACTTATGTGGGGAGCTTTTGTGCGTGAAGCTGGCGCAGGATAGGTTTGCGAAGTCTGTCTGCGTGCCGGGAGTTCAGCCTACACATCTCCTCCCAGAGAAGTCCCGGAGTTGAGTTTCCAAGGGAGATTGAAAATAGGTTCTGCAGGAGGCTGGGGCGGGTCCGTCGGTAATGCGTTTTTAAGGCGTCCCGCAGGGTGGTGAATTGGAGGGTTGGAAGTAGTCCGTGATACATGCGTAGCGACTTCCGTGGGCAAGGAGGAGAGCAGGGCACCGTACTTTTGCTCGTCAGTAGCTTGTGAGCCGACGAGGATTGCTTCCACATGATCTAACCAGTCCTCGACGTTGTGGTTGAAAGTCGGTAGAGAGATCCGTTCCTCCTCCATCCTGTGTGAGTGCGTTTTTCCGAGGGTCACCAATTGTAGGGTTTCGTAATGTTATGTTGTCTAGCACTCAGGATGGGATTGATGGAAACTCTAAGGTGGTGGTTTTCTTATATAAAATATATTATATGAAAGACAGTCTGGTGCTGGAGATGCCGTGTGGCGAGAAGCTTGCTCAGAAGACACGTTCAGTGAGTAGCGTGAGTAGCGTGCTTGAGGTATCTGTGCAGGAGCTTCGTTAGAGGAGATGCTGCGTGTTCAGGAACGTAGGGTAGAATGAATCTCAATGGAGAGACTGCGAGCTTATATACACAGCAGCCGGAAGTAAACCCATGGGAACTCGCTGCTTTCTTGACTCCGTTGCTAGGGAAGATGTAGCAGCTGGTGACCCCCCGCCCCCTGAGCAGCTCGCTGGTTGCTAGGATACTGTCGCATTGGAATGCGGATACGCAGTTGTAGGGGAGAAATCCACTACAGTACAAACTTGGTTAATTTCAATTGTAATAAAACTCAATATTTACCAATTACACTTTGTAAATTAGACGATCTCCCACCAATTACATTTCAGGACGCTATCATCCTCCCAAATTCTGAAATAAATATGTTAGGCCTCACCATTTCCTCCAATATGTCCTAGAAATCACACATCCTTAGTATAACTAAAGCTGCCTCCCGAAAGTTGGGAATGCTGTACAGATGCTGCAGCTACTTCACTCCTGAGCAGTTGCTCCAAGTATATAAGGGATTCATTCGTCCTAACTTGGAGTACTGCTCTCATATCTGGGGTGGCTCTTCTTCTGTCCAACTATTAGATAGGGTGGAATCAAAGGCATTTCGTCTTATTAACTCTCCTCCTTTAGTCGACAATCTCTCTTCCCTTTCTCTTCGCCGCAATGTTGCTTCACTCTCTCTCTTTTACAGAGTGAAGCAACATAGTGTTGGGAGGAAGGAAGACCACTTTTACGTTGGGGTGACGATCTAACAGTAGGGGAAAGTGTCCTGGTGCGTTGTCAAGCAGCAACAAAATCTTGAATGGAACATTCTGTTGCTCACAGAATTTCTTCACGTCGGGAACGAAACAGTCATCAAACCAGGAGAGGGACAGAGCAGAGAACATTCACGCCTTACGTGCGGTCAGCCAGTGGACATTTAGCTTGGTCATGTCCATGTTCTTGTAGGAGTGTGACTTGCGGGCTGTGTGGATTACCGATAACTTGAGTTTACAGGAACCAGAGGCATTGGTGGTAAACAGAACGGTGATGCGCTCCTTCTGCAACTCCCGGCCCCGACACTTGCTGGTAGACTGGACAACGAAGGTTTTGGAAGGTAGCTTTTTCCAAAACAGACCGGATTCGTCCATGTTGAACACCTGGTCGTCGGTGTACTGTCCTTCCTCCATAATCGCACGTCAGAACGGAGGAAAATCCCTAGCTGCAACACGGTCAGCACTCGCTTTTTCACCACCAATGTTAATGTTGGTGATCTTGTTCCTCTTCTTAAACCTGTGCAGCCACCCAGAGGAAGCATTGAAGGGTTTGGGCTTTGCAATTCCCATCTTACGTGACACTGCTGCGTACAGTTCACGTGCGTACTCCTGAACTGACCGCATGTCGACCGCCATGTTCCGTCTTGCCTGACGAATCAAGTAGCACACAAGAAAATTTTCTGTCTTGAGAAGCACCTTGTTCTGGCAATGCTTGATCATTGAAGCACCTGTAGACTTTGTGATGTTCATGTGCTCTTTTATCTTGGCTGCATCCTTCTTGATCGTCCTGATCGTAGATTCGTTAACACCATGCTGGCGCGCGAGATCAACCTGTCGTTCCTTTTTCTAAATCTTGTATTATACTGTACTTCACCTCGTAACTTAGGGCACGTCGTATTTTCTTTGGCTAAGGGCGGCTGGGTCCAGGTAATGCAAGGTTGTCCGGCAGCAGCCATTCTTATGGAACAATAGATACCTGTATACACGGTGTGGCCGGGAGGGATGTAACTGACGTGGCTAGGTCAAGCGCCTTCTACCCGCCTACGGGAAGGCACGTCATATTACGTTACACCAATCACAGCTAGCGGCGGAGGGAGGTAAGGATGCGTGGCCCAATCACAGTCCGATACGTTATATGACGTCAGCGATAACGCAACAGAGGCATCCACTGCGCAACCTACTCGCGCCGAAGGCCCAAGCATGGCAGGAGGTTTGAATCCAAAAATGACTGCGCGGCAGGACCGCCAGCCGCTCTCCGCGTATATGAGTAGATGCACCGCGTAAAGTGGGAATTCTTGTTCTGGCGGGGTACCGTGTAAATGTGGAAACGCAGAAAAGGGAACCGTGTAAATCGGCGTATTACTGTACAGATGGTTTCTAATTAGATTTAAACATCTTATCAAACTTGGTACAGTACAATACTGTGCTGTATTCTTAATTACTGATTCTCAATTATATCTAAAGCCAATTCTTACATATACTGTATTGACTGATGGTGAATGATAATATAGCCAAATCTTTATTTCTAGATGCAGCCTCATCAACCAAATCACAAATTTCTGTGAAATATTATGTCGTACAGTGCAGTGATTATATATTGCATATTCCCCAAGATATTCACATAAAAAATTTGATGTAATTGTATTAAGATACAATGTACAAGAGATAGCAGTGATGGACCCAGGAAAATCAAAAGTGGGGATGGGGGTCCAAGAAGTTGTGGGTGGAGGAATAATGGTGAACACAGCGAGCCCACCCAGCTGGGGGGTTTGGGAGGGTGCTGTAAGCCCCCAGAATTTTGGGTTGGGGAAATCTGGCCGATATCATGGGCATTTTGAGACCATTTTGAAGCCATGTGCGCTTGATTTTAAGAGATATTCTGAGGTCAACAGTAATTAATATTTACTATACAGTGGTCCCTCGGTTAACAAGGACAATCCGTTCCAGCATGTTGCTCGTTAACCGAAAACTAGTTAACCGATTCCATTTTCAATGGGTTTTTGGGTAATTGGTTCCAGCTCACCGAAAATTGCCTAAATTCAACAAAAAATGTAGAAAAGTACACTTACTTTGAGGTGTGTATGTAGAAGGCTCCTGGATGATGATGATGGGAATTAGAATGGGGGTGGAGGAGAAGGGAGAAGAGAAGTCACCCCATGGCGCCATTTCACCCATAAAATTTTAGTTCTCTTGGTGTAATTCCATATTATTTTCTTTAAATCAACACTGCACTGCATTATATATTGTCAATATGTAAAATAAATTCCAAAATGACCAATAATTTGCTTGCAAACACAGAAAAAAAGCGTTTAGGTTAAGAGTGTCTCAAGCAAGATGTTACCTCCACTGAAAAGATAGAGAGACTGGCGCCTGTTTGCTGTGCTGCCATGCTGGATGGCGAGCATGAAACTAGTTTCCTTACCTTCAATTATGTTCAATAATTGTTAAAATCACAAAAAATTTTTATTAAACTTTTAAAATTATTGAATAGTATAAACTTCTTGATATTTACTAAAATAGTAAGGAATTTAAGCCCTAAAACTGATTACTGTATTGGCGGACTAATACTACAGCTGGTGGACCGCCAAATGCAAGCAAAAACATGTTGAGGTTGGCTCGTAAAAAATTCGTTAATCGAGGGATTGCTCGTTAACCGAAGTTAAGAATCTTATAGAAGGTAACTCGTTAACCGAGGGATCACTGTACAATAATGCCCGAGTACAATACTGCATTAAAGAAAAAAGTACAGTACATGTATTGCAATTTTCTGATAAAAAGGGGGAGTCTAAACCTCTCTCTGGGTAGGGGAAAGATACTGTGCTAGGCATTCAAAATAACCTACAAGACACATGCACACCAAGATATAGTGTACTATATGTACAGAAAAAACATGTACACACAGATACTGTACTGTACAGTCACAACAAGTCATGCAACACTTCCTGTATATTGTAGTTCAGTCTGCAGGTGAGAGATGGAACCCATTCTCCACCATACAGCACTTATCAACCAATATTAGGAGTTACTAGATCAGTGTAAACACCTCCCCATGTATTGTAGATTCAACGGTTATTGTCAGAGTGGATATGCGGGGAGAATGTGTCACACGACTATTGCTCAAAACTACATACACTCACTTGCTTTTGCTATTTTTCAGAAATGATCAGTGATCAAAACTACAAAATTAATTCCATGTTATAAATAAATATGTACTGAATACAGCACTTGGGAGTCACATAAAAACAGCAACAGCCAGTCGTGCCCTTCAACCACTGATAGATTTCTGTACAAGTTTACCACAAAATTGGGAAAATTCTAGTTACCCGGTAACAAGGCATCCTATTCCAAGATAATTTTCTACAATATCAGGTATATTAGAGGTATTTAAATGATATCCTCAAGGAAAATAAATGTTTATTCATTCTACACAATGCAAATATTGACGACTCCTGTAAGAGAATATACTTAACTTTCACAAGGAAACTGACCTTGATTTACTAATCATACAGAGTTAAATAATATGCATCTTGAGAAATGCACGGATCTTGGTTGATATAATCGTTCGAGTCTGAGAATTTGAAAATGCACAGGAGCCCATATTATGAAACAATGGCATATATAATCTTGTTTCTCACATTTTCAAGAACTCCACTAAGTTTGATACATGCTGAAAACTAACAACTTGCAAATATGTACAGTCCATCTCATATTCTTTGTAATGAGACAGCCAATAGGCTTTTCATAATTGGGGCATGTGAGCATTCACTTCCTTTGTACAGTACATAACATCCAAATACTGGGTCATATTGGAGGATGACCAAGGTTCATAGACCCTGGACACCAGTCAGAGAGATGGGGCAAGTGGTGTAATGGCTCTTCCTATGGCATTAGAGAAGATCCCACAACTGAACCATCATCAGCAATAACCTCATATTTTGTCTTTTACAACCCACACCCTACATGCCTTTTTCTGCCGATTTTCATACTTCAGAACTTCAACACATTGTACACTATGAGTGCAATAAAAACTGGAAATCTATTAAAAAAAACTCAGCAAAGAGTCGTCTCATCCCAATCTCCTAGTTTTGACATTTCTCTCCCATCAATCTAGACCTTCCTGGACAAGATTAACACAACAGACTTGAGAAAATCTAATATAAAGATAATAATGCTTACCAAATATCTCTAAACTTACAATTAAATTAATCTTTACTCTACATACTGGTTTTCTGTTTACATGTTCAAAAAATTTAACCCTTTGTGCTTTAATCACTATTTTATATTACATGATTGCCATCCATATTTCTTGACCATATAATAATAATACACATTACACTGTAGCACCACAGCAGTATGTGGGAGTCACTTATTACATGTAATGAAGAATATGCTTGGGATTTAAAGTAAAAATTAAAGTAGAATTTTTTCCATACTTCTAAAAGCTAAAGAAACAAATTATGCTCTGCTACTATGAACACCAAAGTAGATAAGTTGGAAAAAATCCTTACTTATCTTACGCCACTTTCAGATACACACAAGCATGTATGCATGTACACACACATAAAAGAAACCTGACACCAATTGATAGTACTGTACTATACAGTATAGACAAGGATGGCATCTTTTCACCAACAATTGTAAAATAAAAGCTTTAAATACTGTATATGAAATCCCAACAGAATGCATGAACATCTACAACAAATTTAGCAGTACCCCTTTCATTATTGTATCAGTATACACATTGGGCAGATAAATTAAAAATTAAGATTTGAATATGATCCTACTTGAATATTTTTGATTTATTATAAAATTACAACTGTACGAGGAAATGATTTTCTGCTAAAACCTTTCTTTGTCTTCTTTTGACTGAGAAAAACAGGATTACCTTCAATTAGCTTGGCTTTACCTTAATAACTATGTTGATTTTCATCTTGAAAGGATATATACCCATTGTCAACTTAAGTATTTACTAATACCAACAATAAAAGTTGTATTCTAAAATCCAGTGTTTAAAATATTAACAAGAATATGTTTATTAAAAGAGAATATTGTAGGGTTACCAAAAAATGGGATATCAATAACCACACCTTAGGTAAGGCTTTTAACACCTATAGGAGATAATAGTGATCAGGTGATATCTTGACCAAACTTTATGCTATCAAGCAAGTTCTTCATACATTATCATGGACATCCATCATGAATGGCAGCACATTTGAAATTATTTTTGTTTGATTAAATTTCATTCTTGATTCAGACTTTTCTTCCAAATTAGTGTTTCAGCAGTTTTTTTTCTTAAGGACAAAACTTTACCATTTCCAAACACTGGAATGGTTCAGTTGTAAGTGCTTCCCCACTTGAGGGTTTTTACACAGGACACTGTTGACTAAATGATGGGTATTGATCAGGATGAACAATGAGCTATGCTTCATTTACAGGTGAAGTTTAATCATGAAGTGATTACAGCAGATAATATTCCCATATAACCATACGGTTCACATACAAGGAACTTTTATATGTTCCCATGAGGTCAATAAAGATTTGGTCCTTGGACACCACTTCCATTAACTTCATTTCACACTTCATGTACTATAAGAATGTTCTATATTGGAAGCAAAACATACTAGACATCTGAACCTGCTGCTAATAACTAAAGACAACAATAATATCCACATTACTTGTCCAGCAAGTTACTTTACCCAAGGAGTTACAGTGTAAGCAAGATTCATGTCCCCTACTGTCACCAGTCAGAAATTTAAAACCGCATCAAACAGCTGAAATGGGAAACAACAGTCTGACATGAAGTTTAAAAAATTTCACATTTCTATAGACTGAAGTACAGGTAAATGTAGCATTTCTATAAAAATTGTTACCATCTAACCAGGCTTATTCAAGCCTAAGGTCCAAATATTCAATCATTCAAATGTGAGGCACAGAATTTGTCAGCTAGTTTTGAAATGATCATATTTGCACCCTATTATTAAACACAAGAGGCAAAACCACATTGACATATTTAGTTATTTCAAAATATGTTAAAAAGAATTCTGCTTTCCACAGTTTCCCCATAGGGTGGTAGACCATTATCTTCTGTGATTTAATAAAAAAAAATTATGATACAAGATAAAACTTAATAAATCAGATGTCAATAACTTTAGATGATTAAAAAATAAATTTATGGCAGTGAAGAAGATATTGGGGAATCCTTATACTGTAATGTTCTTCAAAGAATGACCACTCACGTATTGAGACATATGAGGTTTTGTTGTTTTTTCTAGAGAGGAGGACCCCGGCTGGCTGATATAAACACACCAATACATGTATCAGACTTTGACACAATTAACCAAAATCCAAGGAATGTTAATGGAACATTTATATTTCAATTAATATTTTACAATACGTACACAATACATCATGAAATAAAACAAAATCCAATTATCTGAATTTTGGTTCCTTGAGCCCATGTAAGTTATCTGGTGTATGCTGGGAATCTTATTGTTCTTTAGCACCCAACAATAAAAGAGCCAAAGTATAACTTGGGTTACAAAGACCACACATTGACCCACGGAAAAAAAAAAAAAAAAGGGGGGAACTATACAAAACTGAAATATTTAATGACAGCCTAAAGGAAATAGTCTGCTTGAGGTTTCTTGGCTGGGATGCCTCTACTCTCTTGTGGTGCCGCCTCAAAGATGGTGAAGTCACGCTTCAAATTTTCATCCAGTTCCAGAATAGCTGCTACATTCCCACATCTTTGAAAGAAAATGCAATGTTTATATTAATTGGCTAAATAAATACAGTCGGCCCTTAACATACGCGGGTTTAACTTACAAGGATTTGCAAATACGCGGATTGCCGCTGGAGGAATATACATTATTCAAATCGCGCACGATACCACACACTGCACACCACAAACACACACACACACACACATCGCCCGCGCCACCCAACGTTCCCGCGCTCCATCAGTCAGTCAGTCAGTCTCGCAGTAACCACGCTTGTGTTGACATCAGCATTGTAGTTGCAAAAATATTACATTTCTGTGAATGTATTATATCAAGCACAGTATGAATAGAATATCACTAATATAAGAGTATTTTAACCGAAAACTTATTAAAAAAACGAGTAACATATTTTGAACATCGGAAGGTTAGGTAAAGTCTTTTGTTTTCATGTAGTTTATCCTAATTTACATTGAAATGCATTACGTTTCAGCAAAACTACTATTTATTTCTGAGAATATGGAAATGTAATATTTTTGCTGAAATGACGCACGTATTACAGTGGAAAGTGACGAAAACAATGACTTTCGCTTTCTTTCGTTCAAAAGATGTTACCGTAATCGCTTTTCGAATGGTTTTCAGTTAAAAAACTGTTGTATTACAATAATATTCTATCCTAATTCACTTGTGATGTAACAGTTTTTTAACTGAAAACCATTCGAAAAGCGATTACGGTAACATCTTTTGAACGAAAAAGCGAAAGTCATTGTTTTCGTCACGATTTTATCCCACTTTCCACTGTAATACGTACGTCACTTCAGCAAAAATATTACATTTCCGTGAATGTATTATATCAAGCACAGTATGAATAGAATATCATTGTAATATAACAGTATTTTAACCGAATACTATTAAAAATCGAGTAACATCTCTTGAACATCGGAAGGTTAGGTAGTCTTTTGTTTTCGTCATGTCTTTTATCCTATCTTACATTGAAATACATCACGTTTCAGCAAAACTACTATTTATTTCTGAGAATATATTCATTCAGGCGCAGTTTAGGGAAAATATACGTGTGATGTAACAGTTTTTTAACTGAAAACGATTCGAAAAACACGTACCCTCTAACCCTATTCAAGGAGAGGACTGGGAGAAGCTGTTTGGTGCTGAAGACGATGACTAGGAAAATGATTTTGATGGATTTTAATGAAAATATTCAGAAATATGGTTCAGGTATCATAGTATTTATTCAAGTGAATTAGGATAGAATATTATTGTAATACAACAGTTTTTTAACTGAAAACCATTTGAAAAGTGATTACGGTAAAATCTTTTGAACAACGAAAGAAAGCAAAAGTCATTGTTTTCGTCATGATTTTATCCCACTTTCCACTGTAATACGTACGTCATTTCAAAAAAAAAAATTACATTTCCATATTTATTTCTGAGAATAAATTCATTCAGTCACAGTTAAGGTAAAATATACTTGTGATGTAATATTTTAATGAAAATACCCGGTATTTAGAAATACGGTATTGTAGTTTTCTTTTGTTTAAAATTTAATTAACAAAGATTGATGTTTCAAATGTAATGAACAAAAATTTATGTATCTATAAATAAACTTTAAAAAATGAATACTTTATGTTTTACATCGTCCTGTGCTACCATACCATGCATTTGGCTACTTTGGGCTTGCTATGATGACGCAAGAGATCTGACCTGGCAACTGTACCGACACTCACAGCTGGTGGTGCATAGTTTCCATTGTTTACTGGTAGTTACTGGTAAATATTTTTCAACCTAACGAAACTATTACCCGTTTAGAGGTCGACCCCCAATTTTTGGCCAAAAAATTAGGTCTTAAAAACTCGAACTACACACAGGTATGTACGGTAAATAAAGACATGAGGGGCCAGGGGTGTTTTTTGGGCAGCAAAAATACGCGGATTCTTAACATTCACGGGTATCTCTGTTACCTAACCCCCGCATATGTTAAGGGCCGACTGTAATTTGGATTTGGCTTACAGAAAATACATTGATCCATTGCAACTTTCCACGTCTCTCGGTAGTGGGCCGCTCAGGTTCGACACACACTATACCCGTGCATGTTAGATAAAATAAGGTTTTTCATATGAAAATGTGTTTGAGAAAAAAATACCAGTATGCAATTGTTTTATGACATTATACCAGCATTATTATATGTGCTAAGAACACAAAATTTGTTCCTTGGTAATCCTTACAGGTTTTGGGCTAAATAGTTATAGAAGAACAGTTGAGAAAAAAAAATAAAAAATAGTATTTCAATGCATAATGGTGTTTCCCAAGGATATCAAAATTTCTTTAGAATGAAAAATATTTCCTTGACGTGGCAATACTGATGGATGCAGTGGTGAGTGCACATAAGCAGGCAGATATATGAAAGTGACAATGTGTGTATCTATCCGATGATACACAACTTTTCACAAAATTTATCACTACATGTTCATACGCATATTTGTGTATGAAGGCCTCAAGGTGATAAATTCTTTAATGCCTGTTTATGTGTTAAAAGTTTCCAAAACAGTGCCTACTAAGTTATAGGGGGTGAAATATACAATATTAGTTATAAACTGATGACAACCATGTTCTTATCTTACACCTGATCAATTTACCAACTACTGTACAGTATACAGGGGGTCCCCGGGTTACAAATGGGTTCCGTTCCTGAGGACACTCTTAAGTAAAAAATGTACGCAAGTCAAAACACATGCTATGTGCATAGTGTACTTATTGAAAAATGTTTAACCCCATTCGTATCGGCAGGCCTTTGTAAGTCGGGGCCAGACTGTATCCAATTTCCAATACAGGCATCCCTCGTTTAATGATGGGGTTGTGTTCCTGAAATCCTAATGTTAAGCAAAATTGTCACTAAACCAGGGATAATGAGGAATAATATCCATGGAGACGGCATGTTGCCACTGTTACATGTAATGAAACTATAAAAGTTGTGGAATAATCATTACAAAACTCTAATGTGGCTTAGACATTAAGAAAATATAATATTTAACTAAAATAAGAAAAATTAAGAGCATGAGTGTGTACAGTACAGTAGGTGGACTTGGCACATTGCCAAGTTAGACTGTCACTGTTGTTACATCCCCTCCTGTAGGTAGTAGGCAGCTATCAAACAGGGAGGTACTACCGCCTGGGAAGATATTTGAAGCATAATGTGTTGTCTAATGGTAGACTCTACTGCCATATGGCATCACAAAAATTGTGACCAAGTCCCAGGTTGCTGATCTGTCTTTCTGCCTCATTTACACACAATTGCAGGGTCTCAATTGTTTCTCTTACACAACATACATATATCATTTCTCACTATTGATATTTTAATTTTTTTTTATTTATTTATGGCTCTTTATTATTACAGGGGGCATTATTTTTATTTATAATTTTTTATAAATTTATATTTTTATCATTATAATTATTTATTTTGAAATATTTTCATTAATTTTATGATCATTATTTTCTTTTATTATAATTGTTATTTATTATATATATTTCCATTAATTTTATTACTATTATTATTATCATCATCACTCAGGCATTATCGCTCAAGCTAATTAATTGAAGCGATGATGTCTGTGCACCCTGATTGGCAACAAATAGAGAACTTGGTGATCCCTCAAAATATAAATGCTCCAAATGAAGTTAGTTTGATTAAGAAACAAAGTTCATTGAGCTGAGGGATAATTGAGATAAGAGAAGGGAGAGGTGTATGATATAGTGAGTTAGTTGTTTATGATTGTCACACTGGTGACTTATATAACATTAAGAGATATGAAATGAAATAACTTACTAAAATATCACAGTTACGAGTCATATTGATTATGTTTTGGACAAAATGTTATCGCCCTTGTCTTATTATGATACAATGTGACTCATAGTGTTCCACCTAGTTTAGATGAGTGATGTGCAACTGGAGGATGAAGGACAGTTGTCTGGACTGCGAGATGATGGAGGAGACAATGGAACTGTCCCTGGGGAACTAGTGTTGAGTGAGGAACTACAAGGACTGGAAAGTTCAGCTCATACACTACATGCTAGGAAATGTCCATCAGTTGAGGATGTGAATTCAATAGTAGTAGTTTCACCCAGGACCCAGAGGGCATAAGAACTTTTGCTTATCTAGACAATTGGCTGATAGTGGGAAACTCTTTCGAAGATTGTCAAAGGGCGGCCCAAAGTACACTAGTACTATACCATGTCAGAAATTGGATCGGTTAGGTCTCCATTGGGACACCAATCAGCAGTCAGCCAGTCTACCAGAAGCAAAAGTAACAGATGTGATAAACAAAGTAGAAGCCTTCTGTGTAAAGCAAGAGGTTTCTTGGCACGATTGAAAAAAAAAAATATACTGGGTCTGCTGAATTTTGCCACCATAGTATTGTAGTTCCTTTGGGCACATTAAGGAAGAAGCGACTAACTCATCTGGGGTCGAAATTGCTTCACAGAAACAGAAATGTTGCTTCTTCTCTCCCTATTCAGATCAAGAATCATCTGTCATGGTGGACAAATTTGGACAATCTAATCGGTTCATCTCAATGGGTTCCCCCTCAAACAGTCTTGGTCGTTTGTAAGGACGCGTCCAAAATAGGATGGAGATACCATTCCTCAAAAGGAGAGTTCCGTCAAGGGAAGTGGAGCAACTCCCTTTGGGACAAACACATAAACATAAAAGAATTACCAATAGTCCTATTCTTTTTTGGGCAAACATAAATTTCAAAACCATGATGATTGTTTGCCATGGACAACAGAGTGGCAGTGTTTTGTCTCAATCATCAAGGCTCAAACAGATCTTCGCCCCTTCTAGAAAAAAAAATATTAAAAAAAAAAAAAAAATTCTAAAGTTTGTGAAACACAAACACTTTACCTCAAAGCAACTCACATGCCGGGAGTACAAAACAATTGGGCAGATGCGTTATCCCGTCTCAGGCCAGTATCAACAGAAACAGAATGGTCCCTTAAGATATCAAAGTTCAAGAGTCTAGTGAGGAGGTTTGGGACTCCACAAATAGATCTCTTTGCCTCACAAAACAATCACAAGATGCCAACTTATACATCTCTGGAACGATCGAATCTTTTAGGAAATGCTCTACTCATAGATTGGAACAGTTGGAATTCAATCTATCTGTTCCCACCTGTGAAAATGTTGCCCAAAGTGGTTCACAAACTCAGATCCTTCCAAGGACAAGTCCTCTTAATTGCACCATATTGGATCCTACAACCGTGGTGTCTGGATCTGTTGGAATGGTGCCCACATCCACTACAATTGCAACAAGGATGTCTAGAACAGGTACTGCACCCTCAGTTCGAGATATCCTTGGCACTTCATGCTTGGAGTTTCTCAAAAGACGGTTAAATTGATTGCTGGGTAATTTCAATATAGTTAACCAAGTGATAGCAGGTCATAGACCCCAAACTTCTATGCAATACAAGAAAGCTTGGAAACTTTTTCAACAATTTATCAGGTTAACGACTCCAATCACAATGTCGGAAACAGTGGTGCTAGAATTTTTAGATTTTCTGTTCAGAGTTAAAGGCCTTCAGGAATCAACAATTGCATCGGGCAAATTTTCCGGAAATTCCAAGAAAAATGTTCCAGTACATGGAAAATTCCGGGGATGGGGGGATTTATTTTCCGGCTTTGACATAAAATAAGGCATCATTCTGGAAAATTCCAGTACCCAAAAAAATTCTTGGGATTTTTTTTTCCCGGGTTCGAGAGATGACAATATACTGTACTGTAATGCGCAATTTCTGGAACTTCTGAGAAAATTTCCCGGTACCCAGTTTCCCATCTTTGAGAAAGTTGTCGCATTACCCGGAATCTCTCATTCCCAGAAGTGCTCTGCATTAATAGTTCCGCTAATGGAGATATCACAATATTTTAGTCTAGGTAAATCTAATAACTCAAAACAATATTTCACTCTCAAAATCTCTAATACAGTATAGTCTGCATTTACACGGTCAATTGAACCTGTGGAGGTCTGCGTAAAACGAAATAACAGAACATATGGGATTAATTGAAATAGAGACTGGGCTGACTCCCAAACTCTACTTTTTCCGACACAATACGTACCTTGTAGTAAAAATAACATCATAATTTTATGATGGTATGCACACACAATTAACATTTAAGAGAAATATCAATAATACAGTGACCCCTCGTTTAACGAACACCTCGGTTAACGTAATTTCGATTAACGAACTGCCTTCCATAAGGATCTTCAATTCGGTTAACGAAAAAAAATTCGCTTAACGAACTTCTTACGAACCGACCTCAACATGTTTTCGCTTGCACTGACAGGGCAACCAGCTTTAGTATCAGTCTGCCAATACATTAATCGGTTCTAGGGCTTAAATTCCTTACTATTTTTGTAAATATCAAGAAGTTTATACTATTCAATAATTTTAAAAGTTTAATATTCAATTTTTTAGTCATTTTAACAATTATTGAACAAAATTGAAGGTAAAGTGACTAGTTTAATGCGCGGCATCCAGCCTCTTTACACAGCAAACAGGCGTCAGTCTCTCTCTGTTTTCACTGGAGGTAACATCTTGCTTGAGACTCTCTTCAACTAAACGCTTTTTTTCTGTTTCCAAGCAAATTATTGGTCATTTTGAAATATATTTTATATATTGACAATATATAATGCAGTGCAGCGTTGATTTAAAGAAAATAATCTTGAATTAAACCAGAGAGCTAAAATTTTATGGGTGAAATGGCACCATGGGGTGACTTCTCTTCCACCCCAATGCCTTCTCTTCTTCCTTCTCCTCCACCCCCATTCTAAATCCCATCATCATCATCATCATCCAGGAGCCTTCTACATACACACCTCAAAGTAAGTGAACTTTTCTACCATTTTTGTTGAATTTAGGAAATTTTCGGTGAGCTGGAACCAATTACCCAAAAACCCATTGAAACAATGGTTTCGGTTAACGAACGACCTTCTGGAACGGATTGAGTTCGTTAACCGAGGGGCCACTGTATTAGGTTTTTTAACACTTACGTTAGTAGAAAAGATGGCTGGGCACACGGGGATGGGGGGTTGGTTCCGAGGCAGAGGGCAGATTATTGGCCCTCACCTGTATCACTTGTATCACCATCCACCACAGAGGCTAGCAGGGCCTCCTTGTCAAACCCCTCAAAGTCCATATCCTCACTATCACTGACTTGGGTCGGCTGTGGTGGGTGGCGGGTGAAGAACTCGGTAATGTTTTGATGACTGGGCGACCTTGTGCGCACCCTATCCGCGCTGCTTCCCACGTAAATGATGAAATTTACCGCGCAATTAAAACATTTCATTTTGGCAAGGCACCGCGTAAATGACCAAACGCGTAAACAAAATCCGAGTAAATCCAGACTACACTATACAGGTTGTACCTCTCTAGTCCGGCATTCTGTGGTCCGGAAATTCCCGTGGTCCGGAACGATTTTAGTTTGTCCAATAGGTAGATAAGCAGCATTTTTTTTTTCTTTTTTTTTATTACTTATCTGAATTATTATTATTGTTACAGGAGTATTAAATTTTTGCCCCTCAGACCCCAATGTGGGTCGGTGACCTATGCCCGGGTGGGCTAATCCCCGTAAAAAAAAAACAACAACAAAGCCGCGGGAAATTAAGGATTGTTTACATCCGGCAGTTCGGCTGCTCTCTCTCTCTCTCTCTCTCTGCTTGTCTATACAGAGTACAACATTTAACCCATCAATATATATGAGCAGTAAATAAGTGTTGCTTTCATATTCTTATGTAGAGTAATGAAGATATGTTTTCACATGTGCGCACTTACATAAGCGCAGTCTCACTTTTTTTTTTACCATTAATGGTTAACTACTTATATTGTTCCATTTATTAACATTAAATAACATTACAGGTACTTCAAGCAACCATATTCATTCTTTACATTAATTTTACTACAGCTAAACTCAGGGTCTTATTTTCTTCAGTTTTATATGTACAGTAGAACCAATCAGTCACTGGTTTTGTAAGCTTTAACATAAACAATGCCGGCAGCCATCTCGTCTCCTCTAATATTCCACGTATTATTAATAAATTGTATTGTTAATTTTGCACACACGTACATTAATTCAATAAAAACAAATTCAGAAGCATTAATTAAAATATATATGAACAGTAAATAAGTGTTGCTTTCATATTCTTATGTAAAGTAATGACGATATGTTTTCACGTGTGCGCACTTACATACGCGATCTCTCTTTTTTCTTTACCATTATCGTGAGCTACTTCTATTGTTCCATTTATTAACATTAAATAACATTACTTAAAAAAACCATATTAATTTTACTACAGCTACAACCAAGGTCTTATTTTCTTCAGTTTTATATGTAGAATCAGTCAGTCACTGGTTTTGTAATCAACGAAAACAATGCTGTGTCATTTCCTCGTGTGTTTTAATATTCTACGTATTATTAATGAATTGTATTGCTCATTTTGCACACAAACATTAATTCAATAAAAAAGACATTCAGTAATAAACAATAAAGAATCTTTTGTACATAAGAGAAATGACGCTGTTTACACGATTATGCACGTCGTCTGCACGTTGGCGGGCTGTTGAAACCCGTCGAAATTTTTATTTTATTTTTTTGTGTTCCAATAAAATACGTTGAATTAAAAACTCGCAAATTTTGAGAAACTACTATACGACATTTAACCCTTCAATATGTCTTCAAAGAGACCATGATGCAGAGGATGCAGAGAAAGTGGTGCTAGTGCTTCCAAGCATAAACACAAGTCACTATCTATCCAGGAAAAGAGTGAATTTCCATGGTCCGGCACCGGTCAGGTCCCGAGGTTGCCGGACTAGAGGTACAACCTGTACTGCATACTTCATGACAACTTTTTAGTCATGTATTCTTTTCATTCATAATTATGGAACAATAAGGTTTGCTGTTGGTACACATAAACCAGTATTAGAAAACAAATTACTGTAGAAAAGAAATAATACTTAACACATTTATAAAATGTTTACATATATAGCCAAGCTGTCTTGGATGTAAAAAGTAGGGAAACTCATATACCGTAGTACAGTATGTTATATAATGCCTGCTGTAATTTCTATTTGTGCGGTAAATTGTACTGAAACAGGTTGATTCATTAGCCCTTGGACTACCTCAAGGGGAAAACAGTTACCATCCTGGCAGCAAAATTTAACGGCCCTGAGGTACAAGAAATACTCATTCCCAACACATACTGTATTCTTTTTAACTTTCATCTTCAATTCCTCCTTTTGTATCCACAGTGCTATTCATGTGTTTAAATTCTTTTAACCCCCACTTTCTATTCATACCCATTTTACAGTACTCTCCTGTCAAACAAACACAGTACACTCTGCTGATACTGGGAAATGAAAAAACTCTAATTATAAATACAGAAAAGTACAGGTGCTCCTCTACTTACGAACTTGTTACGTTCCTGAGGCTTGTTTGTGAGTCCAATTGTTTGTAAGTCCAGCTTTACTCTTGTAGATACCAACATATTGTAAAAAATGAAAATATTATCGATATTTAGTACAGCTATACCCTTTAATACAGCCTTAAAACCTGGCTCACTCTTCTCCTCTTAGGTAATGTTTGTTTTATCTGGAATTTTCTTCAAAATAATCGTCTCATCCAAATTAAACACCTGTTCTGGCAGGTAACCCCCCTCAGTGATGATGTTTGTATCTCTAAAAGTTTGTAAGTTGACCGTTCTGAAGTAGAGGAGCACCTGTACACCGAGTATATGTATTATTACAGCAACATACAATCAATAATATTATTATGAAACACATTCTCTTCCCCACACAAATAATTTATATTTAGTAGTAAATGATTTTTAATAAACTGCCAAAAACTCCATTGTCAGCAAAATAAACTATACAGTACTGTAGTGCCTTGTTATCCAGTTTGAAGATTTAACTCACCTGTAGCAATAATTTGGTGCAGACCACACAGTTAAAACTGTGTTGTTAAAATGCCACTTGTAACCTTCCATAACTAACTGATGTGCACGGCAAATCATGTCAATGCCATTTGTGTCGTTGAACTGCGCTACAACATCAGAACCAAAGAGGTAACCAGCGCCTCTTGGACTCACACCCCAACCTTGTGTATCTGCCAGAAATAAAAGTTTAACACTTAATCTTTCAGATAATATCTCTTACTTTCTCATGTCTTAACTAAAGTTAAAAGAGTTTAGTTCCACAATAATGTAATTTCTTTGACTTCCATCCTGAGAGTGCACATGGAGGTTAACTGCCTTATTTCTTGGTGGTAACTGATAGTTTAGGAAAGTTATTAGTAAATAGTTGTACTATACTTTCTTTTGAATCTTTTGATATTAAACAAGATTTTCATAAAAAGTTGCATTCATAAAAATTCTGGATGAAAATAAACAACCTTGCTTTACTAACAGTATAGTGACAGACTGAACACCCGACTTCTCTGTCATGTCTACAATGTCACACCTATACAGATTAAGGCAATGTTCATCAACAAAAATAGTTCTGGTAAATCTTTCAACAATGTCCACTTCCCCCCAAAATAGAGCACATTTTGGAGCTTACATAGTAGGAGGCAGATACAGTACTGCTCAAAAGCATCATATCACAAGACTTTTATGAGATTCTCAGTTAATGTATGCTCAGTTCTACTAGATATACTGTATTTGATCAAGATGTGGGAACAACATAATTTTCAGGATATATCATGCCACCTTTAATAAAGCCACTCACTGCATGCTAACTGCCTTTCACATGAATAAAAGAAAAAAAGGCATTAAAAATAGTTAGTCAGCAATTTATAAAGTAATTATTTCATTTCAAGAGATGATGCAAATTTAGAACAAACTTTAATTGTGAATCTTTACAAAACATGCCTTGCCATCTGAAATATTAGTCATATACAGTACAGTTTAGCTGGCCTCCAATGTTGTGGAGAGTGATTTTCTTTAAAAAGTAAAAAGCTATATGAGATCAGATAAGTGTTGTTGTAAATCTATTTCCAAAGATAGCTGAATTCTAAAGCAGGATAACTTTAACTGATTAAGGTTATATAGTATATGGTAAGCAAAACTGTCAGACATAAGAGTTCCACACAGAGTTAGTTCGGGGTATAAGTGAGTTTTGGTAGGTAGAGGCTCCACAGAATGGAATTTCAACAGCAAGGTCATGGCTCCTCCCAGATACCCTTATTGGGTGTGCTGGTGATACTATGTAGAGTAGCTTGTCATAACACTGACTGGAAATCCTTGCAAATGTTATGGAAAATATTCTGGTAATGCCAATTGTTTTGAAGTTTGTTTTTCCTGCACAATAGATGGGGCAAACTGCCTCAACATCACTTCCACAGCTGACACCAGTATTCCATCTGAGAGTGCACAACTTGCTTAAATGTCTGAATGCAAGCCCAAACTCCATTCCAACAGCTCTGGCTAAAATCTCTGATGAAATATGTCATCGTAATAAGAAGTAAGGGCGATGCCTAAAATCTTTATGCTGTGTGATGATGGTGAAGTCAAAATTTATGGTGAATTGCACAATATCATGCCAGTTACCAATATTATGCATCTTGTTTAAGAAGCACTCAAGGAAATCAAGTTGGATGCACCCCACTTAACTATGTGTGTGTGTGTGTGAGGTCTTCCAGTTTAGATGAGGATATCTGTTGCCAGGTATTCAAAATTTCACCTCGTGAAACTGGGTCAGTCAAAGCGATGGATGTATGGAGGGTTGAATTATCTGCATAGGAGTGAATATAGGCATGAATAGAGTTGTTTGTCACTGAAAGAAGATCATTAATGTGTAACAAGATAGATAGTTGGTGCTAGTATGAAACCCTGAGGAACTCTGGCATTGATAAAGTGGCAGATAAAGACTATCCAGAACTAAGTGTACTCGGACACCAGATAAAGACTATCCAGAACTAAGTGTACTCGGACACCATATAAAAAAGAAGAAATTTAAGGGACTAGGAAAGGCAGTGGGAAGACAATTCTGTGAGCACATAACAGAACCAAACTCAGTCAATACCCCAGAGATCGGGTACAGTATATATCAAGAGTTACTACAGCGACGTCGTCATTACAAACTATTGAGTGGTGGAGTGAATGTGTGGAATGAATGTTTAGCAGTGGAGTGCCCAGTACAAAAGCCATAGACTTGATAATGTGAGTATTTTAGTCTTTGATATGCTACTGTTGAGGTAAGGAGCAACTTGGCAATAATAATAATATATATATATATATATATATATATATATATATATATATGCTATATATATATATATATATATATATATCTATATATATATATATATATATATCTATCTATCTATCTATATTCAGTTGTACCCCCCATAGCGGTCAATAGAACCCAGAGGGTCCCGTGTTAAGTGAAATCCTTAAGTGAACAACAGAACATAGGATTAATTCCAATAACCGACCCGACCCCAAACTCCACTTTTTGAAGGCACATACCTATGTTGTAGTAAAATAACATCTTAATTTTATGATGGTACATGCACACAATTAATACTTAAGAAATAAAGAAATACAGTCGTAAGTTAATGTCCATTCAAATAATGGAACTCAACTCCCTCCCCCTCTCTTTTCACTGCCCGGCTCTTCCTCTCTGAGAAATTTTGGAAAAACCACTAAATTTTAATAAATAATACTACTCAAACTAAAGTTAGGATAATACAATTGACATTGCCGGATTCCTTGTAAGACCAGGAATATTTGAATATAAATGTCATATATTTTGCACAAAAGATAACATAGTTACCTAGAGAAAAATTACTATCTAAAATTTGTATGTTTAATACAAAATATATGATCATTTCCTCTATTCAAAATAATCCTCAAGTATAAAATTCCAGCAATGTAAATTATATTCGACTTGAATTAATTTGTGTAATTTTTATGAGCTAAAACAAATATCTTCAGTTAATAAAAAAATAATCTTCAGACACTATCACAATCAATCAAAATTACTTGCCTCCCCCTCTTCCAACCGGCGGTCAGTCCCAACCCTCCCCACACTCCCACCAATCCTCTCCTTCAAAAGAGTTTTAACATTTAATCAGTAAATAATACCTCCAGATTAAAGTTAGGATAATATAATTGACATTGCTGGATTCAGCAGCAAGACCAGGAATATTTTTGAATATAAATGTCATATATTTTGCACAAAAGATAACATAGTTACTCTGAGAAAAATTTTATCTAAAATTTATACATGTCTAATGCAAATATATGATGTTTATATTCAAAATAATCATCAAGTGTAAAATTCCCAACGTGCAATTATATTCAGGCAGGTAATTTGTATGAATTTTATGAGCTAAAAACAATATCTTCGGTTAATAAAAAATATATATTCCTTCACGGGGTAGCTGGGTATTCGATGGGTCCCTCCCTCCCCCACCCCCACCAACCGTCCCAGAGAATGTGACAGGAAACCCAGAATACTTGCTTTTTGCTAGCCGTAATACCTCAAACTAAAGTTAGGATAATATAATTGACATTACTGGATTCATGTAAGACCCTTTAGGAATATTTTGAATCATAAATGTCATATATTTTTGCACAAAAGATAACATAATTTACTCTAGAGAAAATTTTTATCTAAAATTTGTATGTCTAATACAAAATATATGATGTTTATATTCAAAATAATCACAAATTATAAAATTCCAGCAATGTAAATTATATATTCTGGCAGGCAATTGTATGAATTTTATGAGCTAAAACAGGCAGTCAGGCAGAGGGTGGAGGTGGGGCAAATCAAAAATAAGCGTCTGGGCAGACTACTCACGTATATGTGGAAAAATCCGTGTTAAGTGAAAGTTGGCTCTGGGCGAGGCACCCGCGTATATGATACGCGTTAAATTGAAACCCAGCATTAGGCGAGAGATAATACTGTGTGTGTATATATATATATATATATATATATATATATATATATATATATATATATATATATATATATATATATATATATATATATATATATATATATATATATATATATATATATATATATATATATATATATATATATATATATATAGTGACCTCGTTTAAACGCCTAGGTTAACATTTTACTTCCATAAGGAGATCTTCAATTAGGATTATGAATTTTCTTACCATTCATCTCAACATCATTTTAGAAAAAACACTGACGAACAACCTTTAGTATCAGTCCTTAATGCATTAATAGGTTCTGGGAGAAGCAAATTCATACTATTTTAATAAATATCAAGAGAAGTTTATACTATTCAATAATTTAAAAGTTTAATATTCAATTTTTAGTCGACTTTAACAATTATTTAACATAATTAAAGAGTAAAGTGACTAGTTTAATCTCGTGGCATCAGCCTCTTAACTTTAGCAAACGGCGTTAATCTCTCTCTGTTTTCACTGGAGATGGCTGTATCTTGGCAGACTCTCTTCAACTAAATGCTTTTCTGTGTTTCCAAGCAAATTATTGGTCATTTTGAAATATATTTTACACATTGACCCAATATATAATGCAGTGCAGTGTTGATTTAAAAGAAAATAATCTTGAATTACCAAGAGAGCTAAAATTTTTATGGTGAAATAACCATGGGGTGACTTCTTACCTAATGCAACCTGTTTCTTCCTTCTCCTCCACATCATTCTAAATCCCATCATCATCATCCAGGAACATTCACCCACACACCTCAAAGTAAGTGAACTTTTCTACCATTTTTTGTTTAATTTAAGAAATTTTCGTTGAGCTGGAACCAATTACCCAAAACCATTGAATTGAAACAATGGTTTTGAGTTAACGAAACCTTCTGGGGATTGAGTTAGTTAACCGAGAGGTCACTATGTGTGTGTGTGTATATATATATATATATATATATATATATATATATATATATATATATATATATATATTTTTTTTTTTTTCCATACTTCAAATGGCTGAGACCTGATTTGTGTGTCTGCAATAAACAATTTAATTGCCTAAAAAACACATAATAGACTTCTACATAACACTGCCCCCCCTCTCTTAATATGGGAGTTGCGTACCCATAAAATGCTGTGTAGAGCAAACCCGTGTTAAGGGAGGAGGCAGCTTAAAAAGTACTCAAACATAAAGGACGAGAAGCAGATGCATGAGTATACTAGTACTGTACTGTACAACTTAAAACAAAAATGGTAAAGGAAAACAACAACACTAATCCTATCATTAACTTTACCTTCAGGATCAGACCATAACAGATCACACATAGGTCCGTCGTGGGGTACTTCTTGTTTTCGATCAATGGTACGAATTTGGTCTAGGGTTTGGATACTCGGGGATAAACCACCATGTACACAAAATATCTGTTGAATATAAAAATAACTAAATAAATATGCCATCCATGAGAACAAAAATACAGAGGTAAAAAAATGTAACTTATCAATATGTGCTATAGTATAGTTTACCAGATTCTGACATTAAAACCCAATTGTCCCTACAAAACATTTTTTAACACCATAAATCTTGTACATAAAAGGATATTCATGTGTGAATTCTTGTTAATACAGTAAAACTGCATGGGGAAGTACAGTGGAAATTAAGTAAACACCTTTTAATATAATTTTTACATGTTCTCAATTCCATTAACAGTTAGACACTGAAGGGAGAAGTGATGCACCTAGCCTATTTAACCTATTCTGTGACAGGATTCCAGGTTTGTATGGATGATTCTGTAGTGTGGCTGGTAACATACACCAAACAGCAATGGTGCCAAGGTTCAAAATGGCTAGTAATAAAATAAAAAAAAATTAGATCTCACAATAAACAAGGGCAATTTCTTCACATTTCAGACAAAACCCATTAGAAGCTCCTCAATGAGAAGCATGAGATGATGAACTATAAATAGGCAAGTGATAATACTCTAAAAATCTTACATTTTTTAGTGTCCTTCAAAGTATTTTACCTTTACATCTTACACATAACTTAAGTTCATGATGCCTTCTCACACTTAAAAAATGACAATACTGTATACGAAAGCAAAACGGTAATCCCATGCCTGTAGGTCAAATCCTTTAATATTAAAATGTTTAAACTTCTCTGACATAACACATTCACCTTTGCTGCAAGTCAAGTGTACACATACAGTACTACAAAAAGTGGCATCTAATACATGGCCAACATGGGGCTCTACATCCTGCATGTAGTATAACATCATACTCTTCACCAAGCTCTTTCATACATCATGTTGATCATTAAGCTCTCCAATGTATCCTGATGTACACAGTATATAACCTGGATGCACAACACCTACAGTACTTGTCTACCTACCAGTCAACCATTACTCCATTCTTAACACATCCAGTCTAAGAGACAACTTGACAATAAAAAGGTTGGAGATATAGAACCAGAAGCAGAGACTTGCCATTAAAATACAGAAATGCTGAAAGAATCTCACACTTAGTCTAGTCTGCACACTTTGCTTTGAGTACTCACCTTTCCGTCAATAATAGCTGATAAGGAGAGGTAATCAAAAATTTCTGTGCAATACCGCCAAACTGTGATAGAACCATATTTTCTTAGACATTCATCATAAAAGCCGTAAACTTGAGTGATCTGTCTCGATTCGTGATTACCTCTGATCAATGTTATTCTGTCAGGATATCGTACCTAAAATGATAAAAAATGTTAGTTGGCAGAACAAAGTTCACAATGCATTAAGTTGTTATTACAGTATCAAGAGATTATGGCTGGAATGACAGGTGGTACAAAAGGCTTAGAGAGAGCTGGAGGTTGCTGATAAGTGTAATAAAGGATACTGAAGGGAAAGGCTGAAGGTTCAATGGGGTTTGAAAGTCATGAAAAAAATCATGAAAACCCATAAAAGAATTAAAGGCTCACGTAAGTTCTATGAGTGCCACTATAATGAAAATAAATAAATAAATAAATAAACTAAAATAAAATCAAGTACAGTACGTACAGTACCGTATTTATGGTCCGGAATATAGTATTTAAAAAAAAAAAAAAAGTGTGTGTGTTTTCCTCCTGTAGCCATTGTTTTCTTTAAATAATGTATATTGCCATTTGGTTGCTGGACAAAAAATATTGTCAACAGTTTCACTACACACAGGAGACAGCTCAGAACGAATAAAATTCCTCACTCGCCCCCCTCTTAACATACAAAGAAAGTTTATTCCCTTTATGATGGGAGGAAGGGGCTCCCCACCTTATCCCATATTTACCCCTCCCTCGTTCACTGTCTCTTTAACACACACACACACACACACTACATATTTATTTCATATCTCACAAAGAAAATTGTATTGTTTCAGTGACATGAGATTGTGTGAAAAAGGGTCTACTGTAATGACAACTGTCCTAAGTGCCTGGGTGGGGATTGGAGGTGTGAGTGTGAGAGGGACAGCTGAGTGTAGGCCTACCACACCACAGCCTGTCAATCCCCTCTCACCCAGCCTACGAGTGACCTGTGCCTGACCTCCCTGCCTATCTCATATTTATTCCTCCCTGTTCACTGTCACCTTGACAGTCTCTCTAAAATGCCACATTACATAGCTTAAGAGATCCTAACAACATTTATTCAAGTGTCTTTGCATTGCAACATTTCTTTCTTATCTAACTTAAAAAGAACATGGTACTGTATTGTTTTGGTGACGTGAGGTAGAGTGGTGGCGTGTAGGGGCTAGAGGTATTACCATTATCATGCTCTCTTTTTATCAAGTGTTTACATAAATCAATTTATTGAAAGAAAAAATATAGCAGTGTCTATGTTCAGTCAAGAGTAGCCAGACAGCTGAGGCCCATTGTTGCTGTAACATGTCATTCATCATGGCAAAATAATTTTGTAAAACCTTATAATTTTTATTTATTACATAGTTTTCCATGAGTCTGAGTAATGAGGAAAGAAATAAAATATTTATGAATGCAAAATACAGAAAAATCATTTTACATTCATATTTGGCACACTTGCCTAAGAGGCCTTGGGAAATTCCCTGAGATGAGAGCACATACTGTACTGTACATTGATGCATAGTGGGAGGTTTAAATGCCTAGAGTGCAAAACAATGCAAATTTTCAGTCTTTTGACAACAAAATACACCATTCACGTGATTTTTTTGGTGTGTGTGTGTTGGGGGGGGGGGAGGGGCCTTTTACCAGAATCGGTGGACACTTACTGGGTTAATTAATTAAAAGTGCATGTTATATGCCATGAAATACAGTAACTAAAATTATTAAAATAAAAGAGCAATTAATCACTTCCTCCACAAATTAACTATAAGCACCATTGGTGGTAGTAACCCCTAACATTTTCACAAACAAACTTTCCAGATGTGTCTGAAAAAATATAAAAAATTATCAAAAATTCTCAACAATGACACAATAGAACAAACATTAAAAATTCTGAATGAGAGAAACACACTAACATCTCTGGAACAAACTCCCAGCAGAAGCCATGGCAGTCAGAAGACTAATGGCCTTCAAAAGAGCCCTGGGCAACACTATCAGGAACAATGAGTGAATCTATCACAGTCTTCGTTCCCCTAATGTATTTTTCTACTGTACTGTACTAGTAATGGGAGCCACTAGATACATAAAGTAAAATAATCTCAACCATTAATCTTCACAAGCATATATTTTTGATAACTATGGATTTCAGAAAAAATCGTCACAAAGTTTTAAAAATTACAACCAATATAATTTCTGCCAATTTCTCTTATGATACAAATGTCAAAATATGATAAAAATTTTAAATGATTCAGTCCCTGACACCTTCAAATGCATACTTTTTGTACAGTACTAAAGGAATTTATCCCTAAAATTTCAGAAAAATTCATCAGCCAAATTTTGAGATGTGGCTCTTCAATCCATTCATGCTATACTGTTAGTACAACTGTACAGTACAACAAACAGATTCATAGTCCTAAGGAGTCCACCTCAAGAACTAAAAATAAGGTGCACTTAAAAGAGGCAAATTAGACTCTTTTAACACAAAAATTTTGGTGGCCACTGGACATATTCAGGTGGTGAGCATTAAAGGGAGGACCTTGTTTTGAATGCTGTACAGTACTCAAGTAAAGGCACCAGGGATTTATATCCAGTCTTCAGAATGGAAGAGTAGATATAAAGGACAAAATACATAAATGAACATTTCATTGTACAAGTAGTAAACCCCATAACTCAAAATAATAGAGGCTCTAGCTCTTACAAATTATGAGGGACACCAAAGCCTGAGGGAAAACAAACAAAACAACGATACTGTACTTCTCCGTTGTCTGCCCCAATCAAAATTTAAATGTTTCTAAGTACAGTACCAAATTTAAGGTTATTAGACATAACGACTCAAACACTGGGCAACGATGGAAAAACAAGTGGAAAAGCTTGCGAGGTAGACCATAGACATGCTCTCCCCTCCATGACTGACCCACATATACAGTAAGTCCTCGCTTAACGTCGGGGTTATGTTCCTGAAAACGCAACGTTATACGAAACAACGTTAAGCGGATCAATTTTTTCCATAAGAAATGGATAAAATATGGGAGTTACGTTCTCCAGCCTCCGTTTGCCCCATGAAATACATTACATATACAGAAAATCATTGCCATTTCTATAGAAAATAGTGCATACATATACAACTACTCAGTTTGTATTGGTACTCACCGATGGGCGGAAGTGGTAGAGCGTGTGTCTGGTGGGAAGTGCAGTGGAGGAGGGAGGCGAGTCACTGAGACTCTGCGGCTGCCGCCTCCTCCTCCTGCGCTGACTGGGGTTCCTCCGCCACTGCTTGCTCCTCTTCCGTTGTTGTTTGCTCCTCCCCGGCTGCCAGCTGTTGTGAAGAAGCTCCTGGTGCTTCTGCCGTCCCACGACGAAAAAAATGAATCCAGTGTTTACTGCTTGGTGCTACTCTTCTTCTCCTTATACATCTCCGTTTAACAACCAAGATTGCCATCAATGCTGCATTGAATATTTGATCTACGTTCTCTGTTTGGGTCATCATCTGCAAGGATTTGCATTCCTTACTGGATCATGTTGAACGCTTCTGCCATCCTCTTGGTAGTTAGCTTTCGTTGAGGTGGTTCTTCATCGTCTTCGTCTTCAACGGAACTGTGTTCTGTTAGTTGTTGCAAATCCTCGTTGGTGAGCTCTTCTGTATGGGATGCCAGGACATCCTCAATATCCTCTGATTCCAGCTCATCAAAGCCTGCCTGTCTAGCCAAGCTGGGGATATCCCTATTCACTGCTGGGACTCAGCCCGTGAGTCCCGTAAAACTGTTGACGCACTTGGGCCTCAGTTTGCGCCACACACCATTCAGGCAACTTTCTGAAACCTCTTCCCATGCCTTGCCAATGTTGTCAATTGCATGAAGAATGTTGAAGCCGCGTCAATATTCTCAAATCGTAGTTTTATTATATCTGTCTGTAGCCTTGAGCAGCTGGGCCATGGTACGGCATAAATAATACGCCTTGAATGCGGCGATGATGCCTTGGTCCATAGGCTGCATCAGTGCTGTCGTGTTGGGAGGCAGGAATACAACTTTTACACTGTCATGCAAGTTGCTGAGATTGGGAGGATGAGCTGGAGCATTGTCAACGATCAGAAGAACTTTGAAGTCAAGGTTCTCCTTGGCACAGTATTCCTTCAGTGCAGGGATGGTGTACACGTTTAACCCCTGGCTAAATATGGCGCCGGTTATCCATGCCTTTTTGTTTGCCTTGTAGATCACAGGAAGGTGATCCTTAGAGTAACCTTTCAGGACCCGTGGGTTAGCAGGGCGAGAAATCAGCATAGGCTTCAGCTTGAAGTCACCGGCAGCGTTCGCGCCAAGCAGTAGCGTCAAGCGGTCTTTTGCCGCTTTAAAACCTGGCGCACTTTTCTCCTCCTTGAAGATATAGGTCCTCTCAGGCATCCTCCTCCAAAAGAAACCAGTCTCATCCACATTGAAGACTTCCTGGATAATCCATTTGAATTCTGGCGGGAATATCTCGGCAGCAACCGTAACTGAACTGGTAGCTTCACCAGTCATCTTAATATTATGGAAGCTATAACGACGCTTAAATTGTTGAAACCATCCTTGGCTGGGCGTAAAGGTCTCTTCCTTCGATCCTTCACCCTCGTCTGCCTTCAAGTCGTCAAACAAGGATCTGGCCATATGCTGGATAACCATAAGACTCACAAAGGCATTGCGTTTATTCTGGTCGTCCATCCACATTGCCAGCATCTTTTCCACCTTTTCTATCAGTGCTTCTAGTACGAGTTGTCTAAGTTGCACTCAAAGAAGAACCACTTCCAGCACTAATCTTGATCTTGTCAGAGTTGGTCCGGATAGTACACACCGTTGTGGGAGTTAGACCAAGCACAGCGGCTTCGTCCACAGCACGTTCCCCTTTTTCAAAACAGGCTAATACATCCATTTTCGTAGCCAGGGTAATGGTCTTACGTTGCCTCTTCACTACACTAGCATCAGTAGCACTTGATGGGTGCTTGGAAGCCATTTCGAATGGTTAGAGTACAGTTTTAGAGCAAAAGCACTAAAGCATACACGAATGATGTGAAGTAGAAACAAAGACTAGCTTGGCATCGCTTGGGGAGGCTGTGACATTCCGCGAGTGAGGGCAGAGCGCCAAGCCAAGACAGCGTAGAGCAGCCAGACAAGAGCGGGTGATGCGCAGTAGAAAGTAGTCCCTGACGGCGCAAAACGATGTAGTATCCGATCACTGGGACGTTAAAGGAATTTTTGGTCTCTTTTAAAGTTTAGTGACAGTACCGAAACAACGTTAAGCGGGATGATGTTAGGAGAGGACTTACTGTACAGTACTTGTTTACACTGAGGCTGGCTGTCGTATCCCATGACGACTTGTGCGTCATACATATTCGTAAATGTCTCTCATAATTCCAAATTTTACCAAACTGTACATGTATTACAAAATTTGTAACATATATTTTGTAACAGCAAAACATTACGAATTATGAGTGATTTCAAATAAGGGGAATAAGAATTATGGGGGTTTTACTGTATTGTACTTGAAAACAATAAATAACACAGTGTTTCATTAACTACTTAAAGATAATGTCTCAGACTGTCATTGTGGAGAACAACTTAATGTACTTGGAGAATTTAATGATCATTTAAACATGTATATTTTAGTCCCAACAATGAATCAAAATATACATACACTGGTGTCACCTAATCCAACAAGTACTATACATAGATAACTACAGTACTATGTATACCTCCAGGACTGATTTCATTCTAGGGGAAGTTGTGGATCACATTACCCCTGAGGACTCCATCTTACTTAGAAGGTTTAGTAGATACCAAAACATAAAATTGCTCCACACAAAGAGCAAAAATTATGTAATCATATCATATACAGTAACCCTTTAAAGCAAACTGAAATCCAAGTAATGTGTGGTTATAACCCCCATATAATTTGATACGTGAGACAATTTGTTTTCCAGTATCCTCTCTTCAACCTATATTAAACAGGCTTATTATACAGCTACAGTATAGAGTTTAAACCTCCAATCCCTTGCTGAAAATCTCATTTACCATGCAGAATAAATAATATAATCTAATTAGGTGAGCTAAAAATGTCTGAAGAAATTTCAGGAGCCACTTTCATCATGGCTAATGAAGATAATAAACATTTAAGATAGAAACATAGAGTCAACAAAGTATATGAAACAAATAGAAGAGTCTGAACTTCTATACAGTAATTAGATGAACTTGAGAAGACTCAGTAAATGTGAAATTACAGCACTGTACATGAATGAAAAAAAAAAAATCACCTCCTTTCCTTACCTTTAATGCTAAAAGAAGCAGAAAAGTCTCTACACTATAGAAACCTCTGTCAACAAAATCTCCCATAAAGAGATAGTTAGTGTCTGGTACATCTCCTCCGACCTTAAACAATTCTTTCAGGTCATAAAACTGCCCATGAATATCTCCACATACCTGAAACATTCAAGTATTTGCAGTTAATGACAAAATTTAACAAATTAGAAACTCAGTGACATTCAGAAACTATCAACAATGTGTAAAATAATGACAAGTGAAAACTTTGCACTGTATGTACTGTACTTACTGTGACGGGCGAGTCAACTCTTTGTACGTTGCTTTCCTCTACTAGTATTTCTCTTGCCTTAGCACAGAGAGCTTTAACCTCTGCTTCTTTGATGACCTCACACCGCCGCAACTGTTCAATCTGCCGGTCAAGGTCACTGCAGTCTCCCATTGCGTCCTTTCCACCAGGAGCCTATTTTTTGAGTACCTGTTGAGTCATAAAATTGAAAATACACTTGTTAACACAGTAAGCTGCATTAAAGTACAACTAAATCAACTCAGCCTGACATATAAATAGATAGACTGCACAACTTTAATTATTACAGGTGCTTGTCTATTAACAAGTGAGTCATGTTCCTGCAGCTCATTCATAAGTCCAAATTTACTCTACTAAATACTGAACACATTATAGAGGAGCATCTACCCAGTACACTGTAATTGAAAAAGTACAGCCAAATATTTAAAACCTCCACTACACCATAATTCAGTATAGAACCAAAAAAAAGGTGTGCCACTTTATTTTTTGAGAGAATCTATTGATATGTTAAATGCCCGGAAAACAAAACTGAAGGGACAAAAAAGACAAAGAATGTGAGCCTACTGGGTGAGTACTGGATAGTAACATATCCTATAATGGTAAATATTGAACCATTGTCATGTCAGGAAAAGTTGGATCAGGATGGCACTAAACCATTCAGTTATAACACTATGAAACACAAACCAAACAAACCTAACCCGATAATCTAAGGTTATTTCTCGAGAGAAAAATTTTTACTTTCCTTAAACCAGCCTAACTTTCTTATCCTAGGATGGAAGTATTTTATTTTATGTTAGGTTGGGTATGGAGAGGTTGCTGGAAAGCTTAGTATATTCAGTTGTTGGTAAGTGTTTGTCAACAGATCAAAAGCCAGAAGTTATGTTGCCCAGAGATGGTGGATGGAAGACCATTACAATATTCATAATAAGAACTCCTGGCAAAAAAATGCCATCCCTTGCCATTATTTGCAAATATGTGATAAGTTGCCTTCATTAGAAAACTATTGAAAAATACCATAGGTAGTTCACCTGCACAAATATCCTAAAGTACTACCATTTGATTTCTGAATTAAGTGACTATTGCATATAAAGAGAGAGAGAGAGAGAGATACAATTAATACTTGGGAATGGTCCTGCATTAACCAGCAACTTTAAAAAAAATTCTTAAAAATATACTGTACTGTACTGTATGTATATTTTTTTTACCTCAATTTCCCAAAATAGGCAGAAGAATTAGAATTTTAATAATTTGTGTTCTTGTTATGGCACCATCTCTGAGCTTCAACTCTTGACAAACACTTCCCACCAACCAAACTGTAATACAGTAGTTTACAACAATAGGTGTGATTATGAATACTAATGAACCACTGTAGGAAAATTCTATGGAAAACTATTTCTAACCTTTCGAATATAAAAAAAAATTTGGTGGAATTATAACTTTTTGTCATGAAGAAGAAATTTGGTGGACCCTTTCACATATATGCACTGTGTTAGGATAATTTGTGGGTTAGGTACAATACCAGAAGACATCGTGAATTATCAAATACTTATTTATGGAGATATGAACCCTGTTACACTATTACAATGCATCATTCCAAAGTGGGCAGGACTTTGAAGATGAGGAAACTGTAGGGTTAAAAATAAAATAAAATACGAGTCTTTGAGATCACAACCTAACCTAACCAATATTATAACCCATTTCAACAAAACTCTTACCTTACATATCCGATGGACGCGCATACAATGATTCTGTAAACTGGGTTTCGTACACTGCGAATCGTGTTTGCATTTAGTAGATATGATTTGGACACGACCAAGACAACAATACTGACACTTTAAATGTGCTAAACCAATTTTTGTAGGATAGTACTGTAACTGTATATTCAAATACGTTTCATGTGACCTTCGCATTATCTATTTAGGAGAGTTCATTCATGTTATGGCTCCCTTGTGACCAAAACATCAAAAACTCTCAAAAAAAAACCAAGAAGAGAATCACTTACTCCTTTGCCATCAGTTAAATATGGGAAGTTTTTTATAGGAAAAATGGTATTATTTTAGTTTCAGTAATACAGGGAATCAGTTAGGTTACATTAGATTAGGTTAGGTTTGGTTGGTTAGATATGGTTAGTTTGGATATCTAAATACAGGATGACCAAAACTAAAATTTTACCGGAAAAGTTAGGTTCTATATTAGTTCATCATCTTTATTTAGTTTTTACACAGGATATAGGTATGGCAGCCGTATGCCAAACGTCAAAGTCTATTGGTACGTCAGCTCAATGTGCAAGAGTGGTGGGCAGACTACACAATGATAAGTTACCATGATGGTCTTCTTTCTGACTAGCCTCGCCTAACCTAACTGTTAACAACACAGACCATCAATATGACTGCCATACCTACATCCAGTGCAATTTTTGGCGTAAGGCTGCCATACCTATACCCACATTTTATTTTAACCCCACTTCACCGTCAACTTCAAAGCCCTGTCCATTTTATGTAAATCATGGTTGTACCTCACTAGTATGATTAGCACCAATAATAAAGGTCATATTCATTCAATTCACAATGAAAGACAATCACAAATGTTTTAGAAAAGGCAGTGGATATTTTGCCATAACTAGCTAAGTTCCTACTAAAGCTATTTTACCAGAGTGAGCTCCGAATGGCTGATCGTCCATTACTGATGAACAAGCAGGGAACTACTAACAAAAATAGAGTTAAAGATTCGTTTTAGGTCAAACATGGAATTTCATATTTCTATTTATGTAGGGAGAAAGCAAAAAAAATAAATAAATAGTCTATTATGTTTCCGGCACGAATTTATATTTTACGAGTATTTTAACCAAAAAGACCTCCCCAATTACCAACAGTATTGGTTGTTGTAAGAGGGCAGTAGAGGGGAAATGTTGGGTAAAAGACAAAAAAGAACACCAAACAAACCTTTGAAAACCTTATCTAATTTGTATAAAGGTTAAAAATATAGTAAAGTCTGAGAACACCACTACCACCAGAAGGAGTTGTTCAATAATGTTCATTTTTTCCACAGATGTTCATATTATAAGAGAGGCGACATTTACTTAGAAACCTTCCATATCAAGATAGATTAAAGAAACTAAACTTGCATTCCCTAGAAAGACGAAGAGTGCGGGGAGATGTGATAGAAGTATTTAAGTGGGTGAAAGGAATCAATAGAGGAGATGTAGATAAAGTTCTTATAATATCCGAGCAGGAAAGGACTCGTAGCAATGGATTTAAGTTGGATAAGTTTAGGTTTAGGAGGGAGATAGGAAGGAACTGGATCACAAATGGGGTGGTGGACGAGTGGAACAAGCTTAGCAACTTTGTAGTAAGTGTTGGAACGCTGGAAAGTTTTAAAAGGAGGCTAGATAGATTCATGGATGATAGAGTGGTAGTAACTCTCGACAGGAGCTGCTATGCACAGGCCAACCAGCCTATTGCAGACTCCTTATTTTCTTATGTTCTTAAAGCCTAATAGAACCTGACCTCACCAACCAAAGAAACCTACCTAACCTTACCTACCTTCCTAGGTGGAGGGCGGACCCCTCGTCATATTAAACAGAAAGTACTTAGCCAATCACTCACAATAAAATAGCGTTCGTTAGAACTTAGCCGGACACGGCAAAATATCCACTACATTTACAAAATTGAATTCCTGTTGGGCATAAAACGAATCTTTACCAAAACTGCTCAACCTACTTCTGGTGTGGCACAGGATACCATAGATCTGTGTCCAACATTATAAACAGCATGCACTTTACATATGCCAGAGTGCAACAAGCATTTTGTTGTGAATAAACCAATCAGATTAATTGCGAGATGCTTATTTCTCTGTTGGAGTCGAAATCATGGTGATAAGGCCACTTCCTCACACGAGACTAACAGATCCATGACACAGACACCTCAGCTCCTCTCCAGACCCACAACCTTGTCTATCATCCCAACCTTCAGATCTTCACCAAACATCAAACAATTGGAATAATCTTAACCTATTACAATATTCTGGGTAGTTAGAGAGACCGGCAGTAATAAAATATAACACGATAATATCATACAGTATTTGTTCACACAGGAAGTTAGATAAGCTGAACAACAAATCAGTTCCTCATGTCTTGACTATCTCCACAGTTACCAAGAGATAACAAGAACCTTTCAGATACTTCGTGCCAAATGTAAAAACGGGATAAACAAGACAAAAGAGTGTCTCACCTTACAATATACGTTCAATAATATACAAATTTCTACTGAAAGCGTTTCCCTTGTAGCTTGGCAAGGCTGTTCTGTCAAAACATTGAATGAGGGTCTAATATTTTAAAACTACCCGTAATCATTTATCATTTCTTATATTTTACTATCAGTAATAAATATTTCAGTTAAAAATTATATGATTAATGTAAAAAATATTTACTTTACGAATTTATTGTTTTTGTAGCATTAAATAACTATAGTCTTTACAGTGACTAAAAGCAATACATCTTTCGAAAGATTAGATTATGGTAAATATATAATTATATTACTATCTATATATATTTACAAATTTAGTGATAAAAATTACTATGATCCTAATAATATATATAGTATGAAACAAACATGCAACAGACAATGCAACTGCAATAAATAGGAAGCACATTTGAAGGCCAACACAATGCAGTTATAGCTTTTATTTTACACTATGCTCACATCCTATGCTCTCATGTTCTACAGTATATTGTAAACATCATATCTAACAACTTTCAATTAGAAATGCAGAGAGGAGTTTGAGGAACCATGGAAACGTTAAGATTGGAAATTCCCTTTTATTTCGCTAAAAACGATGGAGAATTTGAAAAATAATTACCGAGAACAAAGCAAACGGTGTATTACCAATTGCCCAATAGTTACCACGCTTTAATACTGCTATCTCTTGTCTCTACTATCAGACACCACGTGACGTCAATAACCACTGTACCTGATAAATGTGTTGTGCTACCCATCACGCAGGGGATTATTACCTCATTGTTTCTGACTCGCCAAAGTTGTATTTCACCGCGGGGTCTTATGTTAGATCTATTGCCATTGGGGAGTACCCAATTCTATAAAGAACCTTTAATTGAACACTATCCATCTGCACCATAGGCAAGTTACAAGAATTGCTTATAAAATTTTGTACACACGTTTAGTTTCATAAGAAAATATGTAACGCTGTAGTTAAGAACATAACATAAGAACATAAGAATGGAGGAAACTGCAGCGGGCCTATTGGCCCATACTGGGCAGTCCCGTTTACACCCAACCCCTATTGCTCATATGAGCATCCAACCTATGTTTGAAGCAATTCAGCGTATTCGAGTTAATGATGATATTTGGTAACTTGTTCCATTCATCCACTACTCTGTTTCCAAACCAGTGTTTACCTATTTCACGCCTAAATCTAAATTTGTCTAGTTTAAAACCATTGTTACGAGTTCGCTCCTGGTTGGATAGTTTGAGTACCGTTGTAATGTCCCCTTTGTTTAGCCCTGCCTTCCACTTATACACCTCTATCAGGTCGCCCCTCGCTCTACGTCTCTCAAGGGAGTGCAAATTAAGATGCTTTAACCTGTCTCTATACTCAAGGTTCCTAATGCCCGGGATTAGTCTTGTCATTCTCCTCTGAATTCTTTCCAAGGATTCTACTATATCCATTCTGTAATACGGTGACCAGAACTGAACTGCGTAATCCAGGTGTGGTCTCACAAGAGCAAGATACAGTTTTAGGATGACCTCGCTAGTCTTGTAACTAACACTCCTTTGTATGAACCCAAGTACTTTATTAGCCTTGTTACGAGCAAAAACACATTGTTTACTTGGCTTAAGGTTCCTACTTATCATTACTCCTAAATCTCTCTCGCAGTCGGATTTCTCTATGGCATCGTTGTTCATCTGGTATCTGGTTTCCCTGTTTACATCTCCTATACTAAGTACTTTACATTTGTCGACGTTGAATTTCATCTGCCATTTTTCAGACCATTCGAAAAATTTGTTTAGATCTTCCTGTAGTTTTGCCGAGTCCTCGTCAGATTTGATAACACGTCCTATTTTAGCGTCATCAGCAAATTTACTTATGTTGCTGTCAATGCCGATATCTATGTCGTTTATGTATATAATAAATAATAATGGTCCAAGTACTGAGCCTTGGGGAACTCCACTTGTGACGTTGCTCCAATGGGACTTAGTGCTGTTAATGCTCACTCTCTGTTTCCTGTCCTGTAACCACGCCCTAATCCATTTAAGGATGTCACCTTTGATGCCATGAGCTTCTACCTTTCGAATTAGTCTTTCGTGGGGGACTCTGTCGAAGGCTTTGCTAAAGCCGAGATATACCACATCATAATTGTGCCCCTCGTCCACCTATTCGAAAACTGATGAAAAGAATGTTAATAGATTAGTTAGGCAAGAACGTCCGCTTGTGAAGCCATGCTGGGAATCATTGATCAATCCGTGCTTCTCCAGGTGATTTCGAATAGAGTTTGAAATGATTGTTTCCAGTAATTTGCCTACTATTGATGTTAGACTGATTGGGCGGTAGTTAGAGGATAGTGATCTATCCCCCTTATCTGTACACAGCAATGTTCTGCCGATATAGTAATTTTACTCTAACGTACTGGAACTGTCAGTGGTACTGTAATGCATAGTACTCCTTGTACTCTATGAAATATCATGCTTGTTTTATCCTCTTCACCACCGATAGGCTCGTTAGCCGCTTGGGCGATCGATCACGTCTCTGTTACGCACTGTTGGTAAGTTCTGACTCCAGTGTTGGTCAAGTCTGGTCTTGAAAGAGTTCACACTGGGTGCTGTCACAACACTCTCTGGCAAATTGTTCCAGGAATTCACTCCGGAAAAGTTACCCCTCATAGTTTTCTGGGCTTGCGGCTTCTTCAACCTTGAGCTGTGACCCCTTTGAGATGCTTATACACCTCAGTTAGGTCTTCCCTTGCCCGTCTGTAGTATAAGCTAGGCAAGGTCTTCCAATTATTTAATTTTCGAGAGATAGTTTTTTGGGGACTGTGAAACTGCCGTTGGTCTGTTTAGGTATTTTCTATCAAACCTGCCAGGGATGTGTAAATCTCCGAAGTTCACCTGAAGATCGAGGAGTTGCATCACACAACCAAGCCCCGATAGTCCAAGACATAACAAAAGCCTAACTGCAGAATCGAGCAATCAAACTTTCATTGTTGTTCACATATTATCCTGAACTGAAATACTGTTATTCATATATTCTTTAATATTGATGGGTATGACTTATTTACGAACCTTTCCCGTGCGACTGTAGGTATCTATGCTAGACAAGAACTGGTAATCAGCATGCTTTACCTGAGACAATCTGACAGTTGGAGGTCACATCATAAACTGGTAGCATGATATTTCTCAGGTTAACTTCAGTGGACCACTCCCCAATAACCTGACAGCGTAAATAGAATCAATCTGCTACTGGTACCGTGCACAAAAAAGTGTGAGGGTCATAAGAACATAAGAAAATAAGGAGTCTGCAATAGCCCGGTTGGCCTGTGCATTGCAGCTCCTATCGAGAGTTACTACCACTCTCTATCATCCATGAATCTATCTAGCCTCATTTTAAGACTTTCCAGCGTTCCAACACTTACTACAAAGTTGCTAAGCTTGTTCCACTCTTCTACCACCCCATTTGTGAACCAGTTCCTTCCTATCTCCTTACTAAACCTAAACTTATCCAACTTAAATCCGTTGCCACGAGTCCTATCCTGCTCGGATATTATAAGAACTTTATCTATATCTCCTTTATTGATTCCTTTCACCCACTTAAATACTTCTATCACATCTCCCCGCACTCTTCGTCTTTCTAGGAAATGCAAGTTTAGTTTCTTTAATCTATCTTGATATGGAAGGTTTCTAAGTCCCGGAATCATTTTCGCCATCCCTCGCTGCACCGACTCCAGTGAATTGATATCCATTCTATAATAAGAGCACCAGAACTGAACAGTATAATCGAGGTGCGGCCTGACTAGCACAAGATATAGTTGCAATAAGACCTCCGCACTCTTATTACTTATACTTCTAGATATAAAACCTAATACTTTGTTTGCCTTATTTCGAACATTAACGCACTGTTTTCTAGGCCGCAGTTCCGGGCTTACAAGTACCTCTAAGTCTCTTTCACAAGTCGACTTCTCTAGGTTGATGTTGTTAAGGCTGTATACATTGACAGTATTTGTTCTTCCAATATTATGTACACTGCACTTGCTGGTGTTGAATTTCATTTGCCATTTTACAGACCACTCCTGCAGTTTATTTAAATCCTCCTGTAGTGCATTTGCATCCTGCCCTGAATTAATCTGCCGCCCTTAATAAATAAACTGTCAGTCATTCTACATCGGCTTCGACTCAAATGGTATAACTCATTCCTCATGACCTTTTCTGTTTAATTATTTTCGTGTCAGTCACATGTCGCCGTACATTCAATCATAACATTTCTTAGACAGGAAACACAAACACTTAACTCTTTAAGGCCTTGAAATACACCATCTTACACTGTACTGTACTTTTCCCTTCATTATATAGGAGCCAAACTGAGACTTTCGGTTCGACACAGCACTGACCTTCATTGTGTTCACAGAAGAGGGTATTAGAATTAAACTGTCAAAGCTAAAGGTCCATAAGAGTCCCGGCCCTGATATGGTGTGGGGTTTCGAGATAGAGGTTCACACTCAGGATGGGATGGAGAAAGGAAACCCACAATGTGCTCTCTGTATACATATTGTATTGGATGTACAATGCAGCTTGGTGCTGGGAAGGCAGCATGGTTACAAGCGTTGAGTAGAGAGAGCTGGTTGGTCGCCATGGTCGCCGGCTGGAGCGGGAGCCGCCAGGCAGGAGCGGAGGAGGAGGTTGTGTTGCTTGCTGGTGGCTGTGGGTAGAAAGAGAGAGCGGTCACCACGAGGTGAGGTCTTATATAGCGGAGGTAGGCGTGGCTTAATAGTTGACCTCAGTCATGTAAGGCGGCGCTGGTTGACCTAGACCACGAGGCATACACTGGGGAATTCGAGGATCGGCTAGTCAGCGACAAACGGCGTTTGTAGGGGAGGAATCCACTACAATGGTACATCCTAGAGTGATAAGAGAGTTGTGCAACGAGCTTGCAGAGCCCCTGAAGATCCTGTTTTGTAAATGCCTGGATGAACAAAAGGTCCCCATTGAATGGAAAGTAGCTTATGTGAGTCCTATCTTCAAGAAAGGCGATCGTCACTCCACGAACAACTATAGACCGTTGAGTCTGACCAGCATATTATGTAAAGTACTTGAGAGTATTATCAGAGATGCCGCGATGGAACATCTACTACGAAACAATCTTGTAAAGGATTGCCACCACGGTTTTATGCCGGAGCGCTCCTGTTTAACACAATTGCTCGAGGTATTGGATATTTGGACCCATATTCTGGAACGGGATGGTAATATCCACAAATTTACTTTGATTTTGCCAAGGCTTTCGACAGTGTACCCCACGAAAGGCTGAAAATCAAACTGGAAGTGACGGAATCCGGGGAAATGTCCTAGCGTTGATAGAAGACTTTCTACATGACCGCAAGCAGTGTGTGTGGTGATTAATGGCACAAAATCATCATCCGCACCTGTCACAAGCGGGGTACTACGGGCAGTGTATTGGCCTGCTGTTGTTTGTTTGTTTCATAAATGACATGCCTGACGTTGTACACTCCTCCATACAAATGTTTGCCGATGACGCCAAGTTATTTCGGGAAATCAAGAACCAAGCAGACTGTGAAGAGCTGCAGAAGAAACTCTGTGAGCTCCAAGAATGGTCGAATAAATGGCTGCTGAGATTCAATGTCACAAAGTGTAAGAGGATGCACCTGGAGCGTACCAACGGTAAGGAGGCGTATCATATGTCCCAACGGGATGAAGAAACTGCACTATTTGAAACTGAATGTGAGAAGGACCTAGGTGTGCATGTTGACAATGAGCTGAAGTTCTCGGGCCATTGCGAGAAGGTAATAAATTATTGGATTTTATAAGAAGGTCGTTCAGATATCTAGACGGCCGTTTCTCGTAACTGTTCTTCAAGAGCAAAGTGCTTCCCCATCTGGAGTGCTGTCACCCTGTCTGGTCCCCGGAGTTATGCTAGGGACTGTCAGTTGGTTGAAAATGTCAAAAGGAGGGCCACCAGACTGGTGCCTGCACTTCGGCACCTCAGCTACCCTGAGAGATTGGAGCGCCTGAACTTGCCTAGCCTATACGACAGACGGGCAAGGGGAGACATAATTGAGGTGTATAAGCATCTCAAGGGGCACTACTCAGTCGAGTGTCCTTACTTGGAGCTGGCGGACGCTCGCCCCACAAGGGGTCACAGCTCAAGATTGAAGAAGCTGCAAGTCCAGAAAACTGTGAGGGCAAACTTTTTCGGAGTGAGGGTTGTGAACTCTTGGAACAGTCTACCAGAGAGTGTTGTGACGGCACCGAGTGCGAGCTCTTTCAGTACCAGACTTGACCAACACTGGAGTAGGTTCAGGTACATTCAAGAGCCGGTACATGCCCAGTACTTGCCAATAGTGCGTAACAGAGACGAGGCCGATCGCCCAAGCGGCTAACGAGCCAATCAATGGTGAAGAGGATAAAAGTACAAGTAATTATAATTATGCTTGTCCATTCTTTTCTATTGTACAGTACAGTGTAAGTATTTTAAACTCTCTTCGAGCTTTAAAGCAGGACAGGATTTCGTGGATAATTAAAGAATTAATATTATGTATTATTGTACCACGCTGAGGTCTCAATTCTTTTGGTTCATTTTCTGTTAAGGCAAGATAAACACGAGTCGACCAATCACAACCGTTCCACGTGACCTTGGGGGCGGAGCAATGCGAGGATGATCAAGGAGGATAACTATTGAGCTTACAGTGGACTGGACTATGACGACGACAGAGCCTAGGACGCCAGAGCTGCCTGATAACTTCCTTGGGAGAGGCTGTACCGTTGCGTCTCAATAAACTGAACTTCTCGTCACCTTTAGTCATCATTGAAAAGTAAAGTTACATTAAAATAGGTTAAAATTCGTAGGGTGACACCAAAATAGGGCGGCAGATTAATTCAGGGCAGGATGCAAATGCACTATAGGAGGATTTAAATAAACTGCAGGAGTGGCCAGAAAATGGCAAATGAAATTCAACACCAGCAAGTGCAGCGTACTTAATATTGGAAGAACAAATACTGTCAATGTACACAGCCTTAACAACAGCAACCTAGAGAAGTCGACTTGTGAAAGAGACTTAGGGGTACTTGTAAGCCCGGACCTACGGCCTAGAAAACAGTGCGTTAATGTTCGAAATAAGGCAGAGTATTGGGTTTTATATCTAGAAGTGTAAGAAATAAGAGTGCAGAGGTCTTATTGCAACTATATCTTGCGCTAGTCAGGCCGCACCTCGATTATACTGTTCAGTTCTGGTGCACTTATTATAGAATGGATATCAATTCACTAGAGTCGGTGCAGCGAAGAATGGAGAAAATGATTCCGGGACTTAGAAACCTTCCATATCAGGATAGATTAAAAAAACTAAACTTGTATTCCCTAGAAAGACGAAGAGTGCGGGGAGATGTGATTGAAGTATTTAGGTGGGTGAAAGGAATCAATAAAGGGGATATAGATAAGGTTCTTATAATATCCGAGCAGGATAGGACTCGGAGCAACGGATTTAAGTTGGATAAGTTTAGATTTAGGAGGGAGATAGGAAGGAACTGGTTCACAAATAGGGTGGTGGACGAGTGGAACAAACTTAGCAACTTTGTAGTAAGTGTTGGAACGCTGGAAAGTTTTAAAAGGAGGCTAGATAGATTCATGGATGATAGAGAGTGGTAGTAACTCTCGACAGGAGCTGCTATGCACAAGCCAACCGGCCTATTGCAGACTCCTTATTTTCTTATGTTCTTATGTTCTTCTTTGTCTACCACCTGTGTGAATAGTGTTACGAGGGTAGGTCTATAGGTATCTGATTATATCTGAACGACCTTCTTAGAAGGGGGTTGGGTGTAAATGGGACTGCCCAGTATGGGCCAATGGTCCCGCTGCAGTTTCCTCCATTCTTATGTTCTTAAGACCCACTAGCTTATTCACTTGATTCACCTTTTCACAATGGTCCGGAAACTTTAGTTCGTTGTCAATATCACACCCAGGTCCTTTTCACATTTGGTCTCCGTTAATGCTGCTTCTTCGTCCCGTTCGGACACGTAGTATGCTTCTTTACTTATGGTACGACATGCGTTAATCTTAACAGATTTTCCTTTGACCCCCGAGTGTGAGCTGTTTCAAGACTGGACCAACACTGGAGCAGGTTCAGATACATGCCCAGTACTTGCCAAAGGTACGTAACAGAGATGTGACCGATCGCCCAACCGACTAACGAGCAGATCAGTGATTAAAAGTAAAAAGTAAAAGCTGACACATACTGTAGGTAAGCAGCTCAAGGCTTTTACTAAGGAAAGCTCAGGAAAGTCATTACATTATTATAAGCTTAATTACCTTTCTTGGGGTCCCTTTTGGGGGAACTAATCAGTAACATTTAATCTACAAAAATATAATTCGATGTAGAGAAATGGTTAACTCTAAAAACAAGAAAACAAATTAGTGGTTACATTTTGTGTTAATTCCCGCCACTAATCGGCTCGTGTGCTCGGTTCATATTGCTCTAAAGGTTCAACCGGAAGATGGACACAATCTCGATTAAAAGGAGCATGATTGTTATATAATACCCAATTATATTAAAAACTTTTAATAATTTGATGATTTCTATTATTGCAAGTAAATTTACGCATATATAATACCCAATTATCTTATTTTATTTATATTATTGCAAGTAAATTGGCGCATTTAACAAGTGCAATATTGTTCATATTTTGCAATAGTCTTTTTACTACGCTTAATGACAGGAGAATAATTTTTATGTTTCCAACTGTTTAAGGAGAACATAAGTTGTGACTATTATAGAAACGTGAGGTGTAATAGTGTCAACAGATTAATTCTTTATTAATGATCTTGAGTTATCTTGCAACCGTCACTTGTGGCATTTAATAAACGGACTTGTATTCATATTTAAATGTCCATTGTCACGATGTTGATCATTTAACTATTGCAATGTAGTTATTATTTGTTACTAAATATATATTTTTATCATTCAATTAAACTGAAACTATCATTTATGAATATAAGTTAATATTACTAGCAAAAACCATTAAATATCCTTAATATAAAAGAGAACTTCTCACTCCGCATTTTTGAAAGTGGAAGGCATCATGGCAACCGCGCGTTCTCATTGGTCGACGGCAACAGCGCTCGACCAATGAGCTTCTACATTGTACCAGCGTCACCAAATTTGAAGAAGAGTAATCTGGAGGTTTTTAATATTTACCAAAAATATCAATCGTGAAGCATTACACTAGGACTTGACAAGGGTGGCCAAACGTATAAGGTATAGTGTATTACTTTTAACTCATAGATAACACATAAATGTTTATCTGTTCTGTAAAAAATAGTTAAAGTTAGACGTGTGTGACCGAGCTAACTCTGGGGGTATTTGTTTACCGTGGGTGAGGCAGCTGGGCTCTGGCTCATGGTCATATATTAGAACATTTCACTCGTATACTCATTTATGTTTGATATATCCTAGAAATAATAATGGGGAGGGGGGGGGGGTGTAAATATGGAGGTTAATGGTCGATTTAGTGTTAGGTAAAGGTGTGGTTTTGAATCTCTGGTCATTGATAGTTCATTAATAACTATAATTCGGTGGATTTACTTTATGATTTTTAACGTTATTTTAAGGTTTATTCCAAATGTGACTAATCGCAACTACTTAGATCCTAATTATGCGTTTTTAATTACTTGTGATCTTTAGTGATTATGCCACCAGCTGTTGTACTTCTACTAATAATTATTCAGTAACATAGTCCTACAGGTTTACAGTTGGATATGCATGTTTATAAACTATGCAGGTATAGAGTTGAGCATGAGTGTAGACAATGCAGGTATAGGGTGTACAGAGACCATGTCAGTACAGGGGTGGACTGGGGATAGTGTGAGGGGGGGGGAGGCTATGATTTTGGGTGAACGGAAATATAGTCAAAGGTAAAAAAAAGAGTAACAGAAGAAAGTCACGAATTTTGTTTTGAAATTTTAGAAATTTTCCTTAAATATCATTAACAAGTAATAAAACCCAATGCCGTGTATGGCGGTTGGTTATTAATACTGAACATGACTTCCAGTTCACAACACACTGTATCATGGCATTATGGGTAAAAACAACGGTAAATTATTACGAATCTGACCTTCATCTTTGGCGGAAATTGATCTTTTTTGCACACCTCCCCCGCCAACAATAATGGGGTGAGAGCCTGGGAAATTGAGGTTTCTGGGTGGGGGAGAAAACGAGTCATCTAACCTAACCCCTAGCTGTTTCAGTAGTAAAAAAAACCTGACTTGACCCCTAAATGTTTCGGTAGTTAAAAACTTTGGGGCGCACCATGTCCGAAAGTACAATACCTTAGTTAGAAGTGGAAGGACCAGAGATACGTAAGAATTGGATAGAATGATCGTCTTTCTCATAAAACTTAGCATTAAACTTAAAATAATCGTAGGAGCACAAATGACAACCAACCTCCACCACGGCCATTGTGAGACTGGTCAATGAAATTACCCAGGCTGCTTCCTTTGAATAATCAAATGTGATAGGTCAAAAAAAAATTGCGTGATGATATCAGTACATCATTGGTCACGACTGGATGATGTCAGTCTATTGTGCAGGCGTCGATAAATCTCCTCAAAGACTGAAAACTACGTAAAATGAATTGAATTAAATTGTGTCGCTATTATCCATTTCTGCCTGGTATATATGGGGTTCAGAATGCTCAGAATAGGGAGATCTAAATGTTTCAGTAGCTTATAACTTTGGGGCGCACTATGTCCTAAAGTAAAATAATACCACAACAACATATTATTAAATATCTTAAACAACGTAGAGTAAAAAACAAAGTTTGTCGTCTTACTGCCATGGCAGCGACCACTAGACCTTTTCTCACATTTCCACCACCTTGGTTTTGCTGGTGAAATTGCATTTGTTACCACCAACTGAATCTTGGGAATTTTATCTTTGCAATCAATATTTTCAACAATTCTCAGGCACTTCTATGACATTTCTCTCACAGATGACCTAACCTAACCTACCCCTGTACCTCCAGCATATTATTGGTCATCTGCGAAGGAAACGTCATACAAGAAAAGTGTTCTTAGAATTGTCGAAACTATTGCATTGCAAAGATAAAATTCTCAAGATTCAGTTGGTGGCAACAAATGAGATAATACTACAGGCTGTTAAGAGATGATATGATCAAAATTTATAAAATGATGCATGGATATTATGATGATCTTTGCAATGAGGTTCAGCTTTGGAGAGAGAGACTGTAGAGCGTACAGGCCGAAGAGGACACAGTCTGAAACTTTGCCTAAAAGAAGCAAAGACAACAAAAAGAAAAGCATCTTTGGCACTAAGGGCAGTAAATCTGAACAGCTTCTCCGAGGAATTTGTTACATCACCAGCCATAAATACTTTTAAGAATAGATTAGATAAGTCATGGGAGGAACCTGCAATACTATATGACGACTACAAAGCAGATATACTTGATGGCACCACAGACCCGCACAGGACTGTGGAGTCCAGCATAGAGGAGCCTTAGATCCTGAGTTGGAGAACTACCTTATGTAACCTTACATAATACCATTTTGTGAGTGGTATGTTTGATATTAGTATACATGAACTCACTGTGACGGTCAAAGTCAACCTCAGGTGACTATTAGGTCAGAAAGTGACCGTTGTGGAATCATTGTGAATCAAAACTTAATAAAAATGCCATGTTTCTGTTATTGATTATGCATTAATTATGAGAAGGAACCCACAATGGCAGGCAAAAATGTTTATTCCAAACTTCTCAATGGAGTTTCAGATAAGGACTGGCACATGCATCTTGATTTTCTGACCATCAACAGCTATGGTTATAATGGCCATAGTCTTGTAAATTTTTCATTTTGTTTTTTTTGTTTTTTCTGTATCTTCCATCTTCCTTCATCTTGCACTTGATCTTGTTCTTGTTCACAGTTTTCTGGTTCTGGGTGTTCTTCATTCTTGCTTGAATTACTCACTTGGAGGAGCAAATCTCTGTAGGTTAGCCTCTTGATGTGCTTCACCTTGGCAATCCTACACTTTACCTCCATTTGAGACACTCCCTGTCAGAGGATGAGTGAGGACCGCCACATGTTGCACATTTTTTTCCCTCAGTCTTGCAGTTATTATGTTGGTGTCAAGAAGATACACACATGGAGCACACGTCCTATGGGGCCCTGCACTTTTTGACTGGGTGACCAAACCACTGACACTTGTAGCATCTGGTCAATCGTGGAGTGTAGGGTTTCACTTGGACGTTGTCCCATCCCAGTGTAATCTTGTCAGGGAGTTTATGAAAGAATTTGACCATGGTGGAGGTAGATTCCCTGTCTGGTCTTGTTAATTTTTGTTCAACTCTAATATTTCCAAACTCCTCTAGTTCTATATTCTCCATTTGTTCTATCTCAGCATGGGAGATAACTCTCCACACCAAGTTGTCATCAAAATTAACATCCACTTGAATGGGGACGTCATTGATGACTTTAAAGTCTTTTGGTTGTCCTGCTTGTCCCCAGTCACCAAAAGTAACCATGGGGCCAATACTCAAGCCTGCGGACAACCTTGGTTACCCCTTCTATCCCTGAAGAGGTGAAGACACTCTTCAGGGCAAAGATGTTTAGCTTCTCAGGAGGTATGGATGTTGGAGGCTAAAGCCTCGCCACCTTTACTTGGTCCCAATTGTCTTGCATGTCTGTCCTCAGTGTTTTGGCTTCTTGTATTGATTCATCAATACACAAGCTCCTTATATACAATACACATGATGTTGCATCACCCACATCCCCTCCTGAACCTTCGCCATGGCGGTCACCTCTGATCAAATCAGGTAGCACATTATCCAGACGAAACCTGACCACCAAGGCTCTCATCACAGGATCCAGTTTGAACATGTCCTCACTCAAGCTAAAAAAATTAAATTTTTATGTACAAACTGATTCTCTAAAATCCTACATTTCTGAAAATCATTTAATTTGTAAAACAGTTGGCTTGCATGCTAATCTATTACATGGTTATTTTTAGAGCATGAATAAATACCAGTGTTAGTATTCTTTGTCTTCGGGGTATTCTTATGTTATTTAATGCGATATCATCTCAGAGGGTATTACTCAGTTGAGTATTCATACCGCCTGCCCCACTAGGGATCTCGGCTCAAGGTTGATGAAGCCACAAGTTCTGAAAATTGTCAGGGCAAACTTTTCTGAGTGAGAATTGTAAACTCTTCGAAAAATCTGCCAGAAAATGTAACAGCACCAAGTGTGAGCTCACTCAAGACCAGAATTGTCCAACACTGATGCAGGTACAGATACATTCTGGAGCCAGTACATGTCAAGTACTGTACTTACCAACAGTGTGAAGGAAACACCATGAAGAGATGGAGCTTTATTCCTGATGTTTCGCCACAAGACTACAATTCGTCTTGTGATGAAACATAATAAAGCTCCATCTCTCAGTAGTGTTTCCTTCACTACCATACTACCCTGACTGTAGCTATTTGTAGATATCATTCAAGTATCCTTAAGCTGATTTGTAGATGCTCTGAATCCCAGGCCATACACCAGTATTAACCATTATATCACACTGCTAGCTGCAAAATATTGACATACAAAATTACATGTGATGTATGGGAAGCACCATGCCCATGTATTGGAAATTTAATCTTATTTATGTGTTGTGCCATTGATCCGTTATTCATGTTACAGTATTTATATTAAGAGGTAGGTGTGCGTGCATGTACATTTGATTCTAACAATTTAGTAATTCATTGTGATGTGTAGTTTTGCACTGTATTGTACTGTACAGGGGGTCCCCAAGTTACGAACGGCTTCTGTTCCTGAGGACATTATTAAGTCGGAAATGTACGTAAGTCGGAACACATGTTATGTTACACTACATCCTTGACCACCGAAGGGTCAAGACGTACCTGGCGCTCCTCTCGGAGCAGCCAGGTCAACTGTTAAGTTGGCCCATACCAACCCCCTCCCCTGAACCCTCCTCCCCACCGGAATATCAACAAGTTCTCGCCAGAAGTTACTATTTCATTTAGGAAAGGAATGGAACCAGTGTTAAATAGAGGTGAACAGTGGTGAACAGTGCTTAAGTCAGTGAGAACAACTCAACAGTAACAGTCGCACCTAAGTTAACCTTCACACAGTGAGGTCCCAGGTACCCAGTGATAACGGCCCGTGAGACCCAACAACCAGCGATGTGTTAATCCGTCTACGATAGGAAGGCCTGGGACCACACCTCACTCATATAACACCATCTGTGAGGGAATTACTGCACCACGTGAGGCCCCGCATAACACCATATGTGAAGGAGTTACTACACCACGTGAGGCCCCGCATAACACCATCTGTGAGGGAATTACTACACCACGTGAGGCCCCTCATAACACCATCTGTGAGGGAATTACTACACCACGTCAGGTCCCTCATAACACCATCTGTGAGGGAATTACTACACCATGTCAGGTCCCTCATAACACCATATGTGAAGGAGTTACTACACCACGTGAGGCCCCTCATAACACCATCTGTGAGGGAATTACTACACCATGTCAGGTCCCTCATAACACCATCTGTGAGGGAATTACTACACCACGTGAGGCCCCGCATAACATCATCTGTGAGGGAATTACTACACCACGTGAGGCCCCTCCTAACACCATCTGTGAGGGAATTACTACACCACGTGAGGCCCCTCATAACACCATCTGTGAGGGAACTACTACACCACGTGAGGTCCCTCCTAACACCATCTGGGAGGGAGTTACTACACTACGTGTTTGCTGTTCAACACCTACATTAATCTGAATGTTCACTGTATGTTCCTTTACCTTTCTCTAATGAAGGCTTTTGTTAAACCACCAATGTATGTAATAAGTCATTTATGTCCAATGTATATTTTCAGCCTTCGGGCTGCAGAACTTTTTCAATAAACCGTTAATTATTATTATTATTATGTTATGTGCCTAATGTTCCTATTGAACAGTGTTTAAAATCCGACTATATCATAGCCTAAGTCCTTATATACATCTAAAATCACTTAATATAAGAGAAAAGAAGAAATTGAATGACAAAATACATTAATTAAAGTAAATAATAAGTCCTCGGGTAAATAAAATACTGTCAATTTCAAGTTTAACCCTGTTCATATTGGTGGGCGTTCGTAAATTGGACGTTTGTAAGTCAGGGACTCATAAAAGTTAAATAAAATTTGTTGCGTTTTAATTGAACCACAGTATTTGCTCCATACTTTACTCAATCTACTAAACATTTTGACATTTGTTGAGTCAATGACTTTCTCAGGAAAATTTTTTTCTTTAAAAATTTCATATGCTGTATTTCTCATAACATATTTGGGTTAGGAAGTAAGTCTTAGGTGTACAGTACAGTACCATGGGCTAAGCAATTAATAACAAAAGATGAATTGAATATCCTAACCAAATTGTTGAAAAATTATTGCAAGATCATTAACACCTTTGTTTATGGGGTTCCCTCTGAGCTGAATGAAATCGTCTGGTGTTAGCCAAATAAATTATTAACCCCTTGACTTAGAGGTACTATACTTACCTGGCACATCCTCTTGCACTAAGCATCACATCAGGACACACCTGATAATTTCTTTAATCTCCATGGCAGTAGGAAAAGCTGGGAGGTAGAAATTGCTATGATATGACACAAGTCTTATTCTAAGGCACTTCAATATCTCACTAGGCATAGTCCCATATAGTACTGTACAGTACGGTATACATGTATATATATTTTTCTCTTGTGTTGGGGGTCAGTATTGAGCTTATTGTATTTATCTGTTTTCTTATCTCTTTCTCTTGAGTGGCCAGTCTGGTCTGTTTACTTGTTTGATAAGAGACTGACCACTTGGTGTTTGTGTGTGAGGGAGGGAGGTGACAGCAGTTATGGGAGCATGCATTCACACACCATCCATCCTCCCTCATACACACACAGATAGTGTGTGTGGTCATCAAACTGGCTCCTCTGAGTAAAGGGGTTAAAAGATTTGTCCCCATAGTGAAACAGTTAATGGAGATAGTCTATTAACCCCTTTTGTATGGGGTTCCCTCTTGAGCTGAATAAAATCGTCTGGTATGAGCCAAATAAAATATTAAAAGCGGCTTTCCCGTATTGAAAGGGTAAAAAGAGGCTCAATTGGGTGTCCTTGATCTACATACTTTCCTAAAACGTTACAAGAAAAATAAAAAATGAGAATTCTTAAGAAATAGTGTTGTACAGTACACTTAGCATGTGTTTTTCCTGTAGGCTGTAAGATGGCCTCACGCCCAAGCACCCGAGATTTGGTAACTCGATCCCTGGCCAACAAAAATGGAACAGGCTTGAAGATTCAGAATGAAAACTCCAACCTTCCACCAGTGCCAGGAAAGAACAATTCATCAAAATTTCTTCGTAGCACTACAAACAGAATGTTGGGGCTGAAACGCAAGGCTGAGGCTGCCCCTGATGATGAGAAGGCTACCAAGAAACGATCAGCATTTGGAGATCTTACAAATGTAAGTAAAATATTACAATATTGATAAGTGTTGTATGATTAAGTGGTATTTTATGACTGCATGGGAAATGCTGTGCCTGTACAGTACTATACACCAGAATTGGTACTGTACTTATATTTCTGGGGAAAGTATTTAAAGCTTATATCGTGTAGTATTACTGTACTGTATTGTATAAATACACCTAGGCTCAACCATAAAAAAAATATGATATTCTTTTAAATTGAAGCAATGTTGGTGTTCTTCCTGTTTTGAAGCTCTTGGTGTTATGTACTGTGTTTAGATCTAACTCGGACATGCATTCACTATCGTGTTCACATTACCCAAATTCACAATAAAGTACCTGTACTGTGATACATGAATCATTCTACATATCTAAAGGTGTTTTAACATTTATGAGCAAAACAAAGATTATATTTGTAAAGGAATTCTATATGTTGGCTCAGCTGTCACACTAATGATACCTGTACTGTATAAGAAGCATGAGTAGGAAAAATATTACAATCACAAGTTGGATTTTTGAAGCTGTTGCCATTTTCATAATCTAAGATTTATGAGTGTAAGAAAACAATTAGAATTAGTGTACCTCATTGAGTACAGTACAGTATTCGGGGGGGGGGGGGATAGTAGGGAAGCTACAAGTGTTGGGAAAGGATAGGATAACAGTGAGAAAATAATACTGTACCTGGCAATGTTTTGAAGAATAGTGTGGAATATGCAACTGACAAACCAGTACGTAGTAGGATAAAGGGAGAGTCGGTAAAGAATAAAAGTATTTTGGTAATTATTTTACATCTGCTGCTCCCTGTAAAGGGCATTTTGATTATAATTGTTTAATCATACTCTAACTACAGGCAATTGAAAAGAAAATAATTGATGGCAAGAAGGTTGCGACACAGAAAGGAAGGGTGGTGCGAAATGGATCTACAAAGTCTCTGCGCAAGGTGGTCAAGCCACCCACTAAAAACCCAGTCCAGACATTATCCTTGAAGGTTACAACAAAAGAACCTGGTCCAGTCATCAAGGTAGACCAAGCAAAGGAGTTGTCATTCTGCGATTCTCTTCCCAGTTCCCAAGAATCCAACAAGACAGATCTAGATGACTCTGCTGCATATGTAACAGCTTCTGAAGGAAGGTACAGCGTATCCAAAGCTTCTCTTCAATCTACTGACATAGGCTGTAGTAGCGTGTAAGTTTCTAAACTGCTCGCTTTTCACAAAGGGAAAGGTCAAAATATTTACTCTTCATTTATCTCTATCATTAACAGGTTTCTGTCAACTAATGCCTTTTAAACTGAGAAATACCGTATATACTCGTCTATAACCCCCCCTTGTTTATAGGTCGACCCTGATTTTTTGACCAAGAAATCGTTAATTTATGATATTCCTCGTTTATAGGTCGACCCACGTTTTTTAGGGTAATGGAACAACAAAACCTTCACTAAAAACGCTCTACGTCCTATAAACTGAGGCTCGCCGTGCCTGAAACACCGAGTGCCGAAGGCAAATTGTTTACCATTTATTATTACGACACTTTACACTGAAACGCGGGTAGTTTAAAAAAAAATATTGTATATTTCCATTCAAGTATTTATTCAAGTCAATTAGGGAATATTATTGTAATACAACAGTTTTTTAACTAAACAATTCAAAAAGCGATTACGGTAACATCTTTTGAACGCAAGAAAGCGAAAGTCCTTGTTTTCGTCACGATTTTATCCCACTTTCCACTGTAATACGTACGTAATTTCAGCTAAAATATTACATTTCCGTGAATGCATTATATCAAGCACAGTATGAATAGAATATCATTGTAATATAACAGAATTTTAACCGAAAACTATTAAAAAACGAGTAACATCTCAAGAACATCGGAAGCTTTGGTAAAGTGTTTTGTTTTCGTCATGTATTTTATCCTATTTTACATTGAAACACATCACGTTTCAGCAAAACTACTATTTATTTCCGAGAATATATTCATTCAGGCGCAGTTTAGGTAAAATATACGTGTGATGTAATAGTTTTTAACTGAAAACGATTCGAAAAACACGTACCCTCTAGCCCTGTTCAAGGAGAGGACTGGGAGGAGCTGTTTGGTGCTGCAGACGATGACAAGGAAAATGATTTTGATGGATTTTAATGAAAATATTCCGAAATATGGTATCGTAGTATTTATTCAAGTCAATTAGGATAGAATATTATTGTAATACAACAGTTTTTTAACTGAAAACCACTCAAAAAGCGATTACGGTAACATCTTTTGAACGAAAGAAAGGGAGTCATTGTTTTCGTCACGATTTTATCCCACTTTCCACTGTAAAACATACGTCATTTCAGCAAAAATATTACATTTCCGTGAATGCATTATATCAAGCACAGTATGAATAGAATACCATTGTAATATAACAATATTTTAACCAAAACTATTAAAACTTCTCTTGAACATTGGAAGGTTAGGTAAAGTCTTTTGTTTTCATGTATTTTATCCTATTTTACATTAAAATACATCACGTTTCAGCAAAACTACTATTTATTTCCGAGAATATATTCATTCAGGCACAGTTAAGGTAAAATATACATGTGATGTAACAGTTTTTTTAACTGAAAACGATTCGAAAAACACGTGTACCGTCTAGCTGTTACACTCAACAGCTGGTGGTGCGTCATGCGTCGTTGTAAACAATAGGAGGTTGAAGTAGATTACCGGGTATTATATTAAGTGTGAAATATCGAAAAGGTTTTTATTGCCGGTATTTTTTGTAGATCAATGAGAACTGTGATACCATATATGATATGATAAGTTAGCCTGTGCTAAGAACTTCAACATAGACTACTGAAAGCACGTTGTAAGGTAATTTAACCTATTGTAAGTTGGTGAGCTTCATTCGCTGGAGGAACTGCACAACTTTTCATTACTAATTGGTACATATTTTACGTTTCCATTGTTTACTGGCAGTAAATGGTAAATATTTTTTATGTCTGCAGCTAAAAGTTGCTCCTCGCCCTTCCCATCATGCACGGGTTCAACCTAACAAAACTATTACGCATGTATAGGACGACCCCCAATTTTTTGCCTAAAAATTTGGTCTTAAAAACTCGAACTATACACGAGTATATACGGTACTAAAGTTGTCAACTTTTTTATAATGGAGTTACACTTGCTTTATACTTTTAACATAGTACTCTTTTTAAACTTAGCTGTAGCTTGTATGTTATCTAAATTCTGGGATCTGTACTTTAACAGTTGCTGAATTTTGACAATTCCCTATTGTTTACTTCTTTGCTCTGTTTTGCAAGTACAGTACTGTATTGTTTCCTTGGGCATGAGAAGAATGTCCTAGTCATGGTGCTGAAATATTGCTAAAACATTTGGCTCACACTTATCCAGTACAGTACTTGGGTGTGGTCTGACCTGTGACCTCTGCATGTGCTTCTACTTCGCGGGTTCTTGGGCGTTCTTTACCCTTTCTTTTACATCAGTTGGATGTTGTCTTTAGCATGTAACCTTCCTATATGATTACTTAATATCATTTGAAACTGGAATCATTTCTGTAACAGTTCATGAATGTTGGATGAATTTCATGACCAGTAATGCATGTTTGTGGTGCTTGACTGATATGGGAAGTTAGAGTGTCTTATGTCTGTGGTGGCTGAATGTTGCATGAAGCTTATGACATCTGCTTGTTTTGGTGGTTGGATGTAACCTGCAGCTTGTGAACTAGAGACTGCTTGCAAAATAAACTATGTAAGTTCATATTTTTCTTTGTTGTGAATATTCAGGCAGTTCCTCAACCGAGATAGTGAATACCAGTCTCTGTTTGATCTAACTCTCCTGGAGAAAAATCATATTAAAGGAAATTGTAGATACTGTACCACCCAAACTACATTTATTAAATGTTCTTTTATTGCAGTGTAGATGATTTGTAATTCAGAACAAGGTTAATAGTAATGAAAATAATGATATATTTGTAACTAAATGTTAGTACTATTAATATACTGTACATAATCATAGTCAAGGTGGAAGTAATGAGTGAGGGATGTTTGTTTGAGAGGTGAGTATGTGGTAGACTTTCATAGGACATGCAAAGCCTTGACATCTATAAGAACAAGGGAGAACAAGCTGGCAGAGTTCTTGCTTGCATCCTTCTTAACAGACTTTACACTAAAGACCATCATGAGGCACCACTGACAGGATCTTTGATCCCCACTAGATACAAGAGAAGTGCAGAGAATAGCTCACCCACAAAGGTGACATCACTGATATCTCATACTGTATTATGTGGCCAATTACACTTTTTGTGACATGCATAATTTATATGCTAAATAGCTGTTAAAGTCAATATTAATCAAACATTTTGGACATTATTTTTCTTAACATACAAATGGTATATATGGGTTACTGGTATTTATGTATACTGTACTATACAACCAGATTTTACATCAATGCTCGCATCTCTTTGTAGGCTCTTGTCATCATAGCAGCGTAAAGACTGCGGTTTAAGCCCCAATTATTTCTTTCATTTAGGATACAACTTGTGCATGTGAAGCTATGCTAACACAAATAATATTTATAGACTATACAAAAGTACATCCAACTATTGGTTTTGTTTTAGGCAATACTGTACTGTACCAGCACCTAAATATTCAGTCATGTTACCACCTTTTTGCTAGGCTGGCTGCATCATGGAAAAGTATTGTGTGGTACATGTACTGTGCTGTGCCAGTATTAATGGATAGCAAGATCATATTTGTTAAATTGCATTTTTCTAAACATTTGGTAGATACTGGCAACACTATTATGGAATATCACTAGAAATCATGCTACATTAGACCAATCACAGCTAGCGGAGGAGGGAATGCGTGGGTGGTAAGGATGCGTGGCCCAATCACAGTCCGATACGTCAAATGACGTCAGCGATAACGTAAGAGCGACCTAATGCGCATCCCTCACCGCGCTGCTTCCCGCGTATGGTCAAGAATGGACTGCGTGAGTAAAAAATGGCGAGGTTCGTCTGGACCTCTCCAGCCGCTCGCCGCGTAAATGATGAAATTTACCACTTAATTAAAACATTTCATTCTGGCAAGGCACCGCGTAAATCCAGACTATACTGTACAGTCAACACTCACTTTACGCGGCTAATATAACCCACAGGGTACCTCGGAAAGTGAGAAACGCGTAAAGTGAACAACATAACATATGGGATTAATTGAAATAGAGACCGGGCCGACCCCCAAACTCCACTTTTTGACGACACACAACTATGTTGTAGTAAAATTTTTATCTTAACTTTATGATGGTATGAACACACAATTAATATAGAAGAGGTTAGGTTAGGAAAAGTAAAGGTTAAGTTAGGAAAAATAAAGGTTAGGTTACGAAAACTAAAGGTTAGGTTGAACACTTACGTTAGTAGAAGAAATGGGTCGGCATACGGGGATAGAGGCTGGTTCCGAGGCAGAGGGCAGGCTACTGGCCCTCAGGTGAGTCACCATCACTGTCATCCACACTTGTCAGGGCCTCCCTGACAAATCCCTCAGTCATCTTCACTGTGTCTACCTCTGTCACTATCACTGGCTTGGGCTGGCTGTGGTGGGTTGCGGGCGAAGAACTCTGTTATGCTTTGCTGACGACTGGTGTTTATGTTGTCGTGATAAACCTTGATGTAGGGCTCCATAGTCTGCAACAGCTGGGTAGTGAAGATTTCATACCTGTTTGCGTCAGGGTCGTCGGAAAGGAGGAGCTTGACTTTTTCGATACACTCGATGGCACCCCTAACATTACTATGGGATAAGCGGTGTTCTTCTTGGGATGACGCACCACCTGCCTCTTCACTGACGTCATCATCATCGACCATCTCGTCGGTAGTCACATCAGGATCCCTTATCACCTCCAGGATGTCGTCGTTGGTGGTCTCGGAGAAGCCTGCAGCTGTAACACTCTGCGCAGCTTCTCTGGCAAGGTCCACTGCTACTGCAACAGTCTGAACCTCACCAGTCACAGATTGACTCTGCCTAACGGCCAGAATGTCTTGCAACACATGTCTCCATGCATGAAGAACAGTTGCTACAGACAGCTGATCCCATGCCTCCACCAAGAAGTCCACAGCTTTCTTGATGTTAAATATTCTCCAGAATTGTTTGAAAAGTATTTTTTGCTCTGCCAACTGTTGATCCTCGTCGTCTTCGCTCTTGCTATCGGTGTTGGTGTCACTCGGGTTACGCAACTCTTCCCTGGTGTTGGTGTAGTCATTCAGGAGCTTGAATTTTTTCGTAGAGAATGCAGCTTTTACATTACAGATTAACTCTTGGTCCATGGGCTGTAATATAGATGAAGTGTTGGGAGGAAGGAAGACCACTTTTACGTTGGGGTGACGATCTAACAGTAGGGGCGAGTGTCCTGGTGCGTTGTCCAGCAGCAACAAAATCTTGAATGGCACATTGTTGCTCACAGAATTTCTTTACATCGGGAACGAAACAGTCATCAAACCAGGAGAGGGACAGTGTAGAGAACATCCACGCCTTACGTGCGGTCAGCCAGTGGACATTTAGCTTGGTCATGTCCTTGCTCTTGTAGGCGTGCGGCTTGCGTGCTGTGTGGATCACCGATAACTTGAGCTTACAGGTACCGGAGGCATTGGTGGTAAACAGGACGGTGATGCGCTCCTTCTACAACTTCCGGCCCCGACACTTGCTGGCATTCTTCACAACGGAGGTCTTGGAAGGTAGCTTTTTCCGAAAAAGACCAGATTCGTCCATGTTAAACACCTGGTCGTCGGTGTACTGTCCTTCCTCCATAATCTCACGTAAAAACGGAGGAAATTCCCTAGCTGTAACACGGTCAGCACTAGCTTCTTCACCACCAATGTTGATATTGGTGATCTTGTTCCTCATCTTAAACCTCTGTAACCACCCAGAGGAAGCATTAAAGGGTTTGGGCTCTGTAATTCCCATCTTTCGTGATACTGCAGCATACAGTTCACGTGCGTACTCCTTAACAGAGCGCGTGTCCACCGCCATGTTCCGTCGCGCCTGACGCACCAAGTAGCTCACAAGTAATTTTTCCGTCTTGAGAAGCACCTGGTTGTGGAAATACTTGATCATAGAAGCACCTGTAGACTTTGTGATCTTCATGTGCTCCTTTATCTTGGCTACATCCTTCTTTATCGTCCGGATCGTAGATTCGTTCACACCATGCTGGCGCGCCAAATCAATCTGTCTTGTTCCTTTCTCTAACTCTTGGATGATCTTGTACTTCACCTCGTAGCTTAAGGAACGTCGTGTCTTCTTGGGCTTAGGGCGGCTGGGTCCAGGCAAGGAAAGGTTTCTCTCTGGGGGCGGTGGTCCGGCGGAAGCCATTTTACAGAACAATGGATGCGCGATTACACGGTGTGGCCTGGAGGGATGAAACTGCCGCGGCTAGGTCAAGCGTCGTCTTTCCTCCCTCCCTCCCTATCCCGGGTGGACACGTCATATTACTTTAAACCAATTACAACTAGCAGCGGAGGGAGGTAGGGATGCATGGCCAATCACAGTCCGATACGTCATATGTCACTGATAACGCAACAGAGACATGCACTGCGCAACCTTACCGCGCGGCTTCCCCAGGCGGAGGCGGGAGGGGCGAATCTAAAAATAGCGTCGAGCCGGACACTCCGCGTAAAGGGGTACACGCACCGCGGAATGTGAGCATCCCGGGTTCCGGCAGGGTACCGCGTAAACGTGGAAATGCGGAATGTGGGACCGCGTAAAGTGAGGGTTGACTGTACTTTTCATATTAAAATTAATAATTGAAACTACGGTACAATATTTAGTTCAAGACAGTATTGATATTATAATCAATCCCTCTATGAAAGCTGACCATTGGCTGACACATTTTAGTGATAAATTCATGTGATGGTTGCCAGAGGACTGTTTCTGCAAAATATATTGGATTAGTCTCTGATTTTTCAACATTATTTAGGCAATTTTATTAGTTATCTAAATGACTGAAGTTTGAAATGATAAATTTGGTTTATATATGAGGTGTGTGTGACTGAGTCTCCTCTTTTTAGCCACCCCTAAGTTGTGTCATATTGGCAAGTTCTATTTTTCAGTAAAATTTTGAGCAAGTGGTTGCATGTTTTTTATTGTTATTTTTTCACTGGGAAAATATATAACAGAATTGAAGCTTGATACCTTTAGGCGTCACTAAGAAATTTGTTTCCTTTGGGGTTGTACTAAAAGCATTATTTTATAAACCTAACCTTGAAAGAAGTTTACAGTACAGTACTGCTATAATTAGAAGGTAATGATTAACCCTGTACTGTAAGTGTATTTTCAATCACTGATTAACAAATGTGAATCACTGAAGTATAAAACATATATAAAAATTAATTTCAAATTTTCTGCAATTACAAAAGCTTATTAATTATTCTCAGCCCTGTTGTAACCAAACCTCCAACCAAGGTGTTGGTGGAAGACAAACCTAAGTTACCAGAAGGAGTGGAGGACTATGACAAGGAGATGGAAAATGACCCTTTTGCTGTGTCCAACTATGCTCATGATATTTTTAATTACTACAAAGAAAGGGAGGTACGAATCATATAGGTCATTTTTAGTTTTTGTCTTACTGTTTGTTTCTTTATTTCACAGGTGGATCACTTGCCACACTTCCTGCCTATACTATACTGTAATACACTGTGTTGTGGGATAATTATTTTGGTCTATCATAGCCAGTGTATCATTTTAAAGTTTATTGCATATAAACTTGACACTAGGCAGCCCTTACATTTTTCTACAAACTACACTTTAAGTCCTTTCATATTTTATTCTATCTATACTGTATTCTTTTTAAAATTTGCTTATATCAGATGCAGAATCTGGTATTTGTAGTATTGCCCCTGATCACCCTAGGTCTTCAACAATTACACTCGGGACAAAGGGCAGTTCCTATCTCTCCCTCTCACTAAAGTCGTATTAAATTATTACATAGTATTTTCATTATTTTCACTGACAAAGAATCCCAAATATTTTACCATTTTCTAGTGAACTTTTGTGGGCTCCATAATGTGGTTCCACCCGTGAACTACTGGTTGGGGACCACTGCTCTAAGCCTTACTTTTGCAGTTACAGTATATTCTATCTCAGGAACAGGGAAATAAACTCCATCATTAAAATTACATATTGATATTTTTGTAATGTGGAGATTATAGGTTTTGAAATAATTTGAATGTTCTGGTTTTGGGTTTAATGAGTAATTTATAAAGTATTTTAAGATTATTTTTCTCTTCCCTGTAAAGTGTTTTGTTTTTAGATGGTATTTTTCTTTCACCTTCCAACTTATTTTTGATGGAAATGTTTCAAACACAGACACCTAACACTTCCTTTGTAATATTCTAATATTCTTTTTCAGAGTAAATTCACAATTGGGAGGTACATTGAGCGACAACCAGATGTATCCAGGAGCATGAGATCTATTTTGGTTGACTGGATGGTTGAGGTGCAGGTAGGTTGACCAGTTAATGAAATTTGTTTTAGACTTCTTGTTTTATGATGTAGCAGAGATCATGGTGTTTGATCAACAGAAACAAGAAACTATTTGTGGTAGACAAATGTATATTGTAGTACTAGGGAGCAATATTTATCAAATTACTCTATAATGATGTCGTATGAATATGCAGAACACGTGTTGGTGAAAGTGATAGAGTATTACACTGAGGGAAGAAGGGGAAGAGGTAGACCACTTAGGATTTGGACTGTCTTGGTGAGGTCTAGAAGTGTGCCAGAGGAATAACACAAGCAGAGAATTGTTTTTGAAAGTATTTAAGTATTAGATAACATGGAGACAAAGCTGGAAGTATAACAGTAAAGTCTTGTTGACAAATCAACTTCGTGAATAAAAGGAATAAAGTCAAATTGAAGCTTCTAGTATCTTGATTCACTGTTTCACTCAATATGTGAGGCTTTGCTTACATTTTACTTCAGTGAATATAAATAAAGTAGGGTTGATCAATACATTGCATAAATAAGGTGGAAAAAACATTTCTTTGAAGTGTAAATGACACCAAAGGAATGTTTATAGAAGGTGAAGGGTTATAGAGGAGGAATCCTCTCTCGTGTTTTTTATACTCAGTGCCTATACTGTATATACTGTATGTGGTTAATTTTTTAAAATGACCAGTTATTTATTGTTGGTTATTGTCAGAATTTCTAAAATAAACTTTCTTCCTCAGGAATCATTTGAACTAAACCATGAGACACTCTACCTTGCTGTGAAGATAGTGGACCTGTACCTGGCAGAAGTTGTGATTAAGCGTGATGCCTTGCAGTTAATTGGATCTACAGCTTTGTTCATTGCTTGTAAATTTGATGTAAGTTGCTGTTAATGCGATCCGTGCAGAATCTGATTTTGGAGATAATGCTATAACAATGTATAATCATGCAGTAAATCTGGATGCTACTGTACAACTTATGTCTTTGAATGACATATACTGTACTGTATACAATTACTGACACTTCACAGGAAAGAACCCCGCCTTATGTTGACGACTTCCTGTATATCTGTGATGATGCCTACAAGAGGAAGGAACTCATTTGTATGGAGATAAAGATTCTTCAAACTGTTGGCTTTGACTTGGGAGTACCACTTTCCTATAGATTCCTCCGGAGATATGCCAGGGTATGTCCTTGTGACTGATCTTTGTCACAATTAACTAAGTACACTATAGCCAGTTTTAAGTTTAATGAAATTATTGTGCTTAGAGTTTGTATAAGTAATAGAGTGCAGTTTATGGATGTACTGGAACTGGTAAAAGAAAATAGACATTCATAGTAAATAAATCATAATACATACAGTACAGTACAGTAGCATGTTGAACTCGTGTGCAGTCGGTATATTTCTGAAATGAAGCAGGATACTTTTTACAGATAGACAATATGTTCTAGGTGGTATAGAGGTTAGTCTTATGTCATGTACAAAGGCAGTAGGGTGGGTCAATTTTAGTGATGTATTATTTTTGTTATCTGATCCTCTGGATGATTGGTAATTTGATTTAGACTACACATTCTCTCTTGATTCTTCCGTGTGACTTTTTTAGTCTAATATACAGTAGTATGAACATCAGGCAAGTTAAGAACAATGACTAATCTTCATGTAGAGTAATTGATAGCCTATTTTCATTACATCACAGTGTTCCAAGGTGAGCATGGAGGACCTCACCTTCACTCGCTACATCCTAGAGATGGGTCTCATGGATTATGAACTGATAGATTCATCAGATTCTGCCCTTGCTGCTGCTGCTCTTTTACTGACTAGAATTATAAGAGGAGACTCCACTTGGCCCCCCACACTACAGTATTACTCAGGTGAATATATCACTACATGTATTAAAATTTGGCTTATATCTGCTTTATGCAGGGTGGTAGAGAATTGTCATGTATATTAATACAAAATTATCTCCATTTGGTTTTCTCTTCAAGTGTCTTATAAAAGTTCAGATTTTTAACCCATTAGTCCTGGGTTAGGGTGCTGCTGGCAGTAACCCCACCAGGGATAAGTTGAGGAAAAAATCGACTTCTAAAAATAATTAAAAAATAATAATAATAATAAAAATGGCGGGAAAATAGGTGGACGTTCTGGAATGTCACCCGGGGCCTAAGGGTTAAGGGAGTATTCATTTGCGTTTAGTTTCCAAAGTATTATACTGTACTTAATTTGGGTTTTGGGGATGTTAAGTCGGTTGTCCATTTGAACTGTGTTCTCACTAAACACACTCCTCTTCAATTTTGCACAATGTTCCCTCACAATCATTGTTACCTTGAAAACAGTATTCTCAGTCTGTATTTTGAAATTCCTCAATGACCAATCTTATTAATGAATTACAAGACTTAGAATTTAACGATAAAAGATTACTTTTCTACTGTCATATTTTGACAATAAAACAGCAACATTCTCTACTGAGTAAGTCTTTTGGGTTATCACAAAGTACTGGTGAGTTAGTAATGGTTTATATATAATCCATACCCTGGTTTGGCTATTTCACTTAATTTTGGGGCTCAAGTTTATTAAATGTGAAGAGTTTGTAGAGATCATAATTGTCATAGATGTAATAAAATTAGTTTTATGGCCTAGCTTTATTTTCTGATAATGATTGTTTATATTTATAACTTTTTGCAGGATACCAGCTAGAGGATCTGTACCACCTGGTTCACATGCTCCACAGCATGATCTGCCAGCCACCAAAAGAGCACCTCAAAACTATCAGGAATAAATACTCTCACAAGTAAGTACTGTACCACATTTAAGCGAGTCTTGGGCTTAAAAGGCATGTTTCTACCCCTGTCCTCAAGTTGTTTAAAACATCTTCAGCTGTCAAAAGATGACCTTTTTCAAAAATAGTGACAAATTTATGAAGTATCTGTCAAGGCCTTCTAATTTGTCTTATCAAACATATTCTTTGCTTATTTAAATGTGAAGGAACTAGTGGAATTGAAGATACATACGGTATATTTATTTAATAAAATTATTTTAAAATTAGATTTACCTTAAAAAAAATGGTAAGGGGTGCCAAAAATAAGCAAAAAATATGTGATTAAAGAGTATAAGAGGGATCTAGTACAGAAACATATGAAGAGATATGTGAGGAGTGGAGTGCATGGACAAAGCTGTATTGGACAGCACATAACAGTATTTGATATGAGGTGCTGTAAAGGTTATTGGAATTTTACTTTCCTGTATTTAAAACGATACATATTATAGGAGAAATATGGACTCGGTCATAATTAAAACTATATGCTTGTGGTATGCATAATGAGAATGTTAACTTGCAATATATTTATCATATTAAAGTCAATAATTTCATTATGCATACTATAGCTTTTAATATGACTGGGTAATATATATTTAATATTTAATGTAACAACCAAATAAATGAAAGAATAAAACAATAAAATTATTTGGATTTTCAGGGTCTTCTTTGAAGTGGCAAAAATTCCCATTCCAGAGAAGTTGGATTTCTAATGCCTGTGGAACCAACTGGAGATTGTACAGATATTTATAGTCAGATTTCGTGATTGTGGACCTGGCTTAATGGTCTATTGAGTGACACTCTCTGTGGAGAGTGATATTGAGTCATGGAAGATGATATGGTGATCACTAGTACAGATGGTATTTTAAGTGTGTGTTCTCAGTCTGCCATGATATCCTGAACTTTTAACTTAAGCTTGTAGCTGTAAGTAAATGACTTCTTTTACCACTTTGTTTCGCGTACCAATTCTTGGTACTACTGTTATTTTTTATATGCACATTTATAACTCTTAGCTATTGAATATTGTAGATATACTGTAAATATATCCGATTTAGTTGAAGTATTTTTTAAGGACTTTAGATCAGATGCTCATTTCATATTTTCTAGATATGTCTTTGTGTTCTGGTACTGAATTAAATTTACAATTTTATGATATAGGACAACTTCCAAAGATTATTATCACTGTTTTATGCAATGGGCACTTGGATAAAAAATCTATTAAATGAGAAGATTTAAAGGAAATTTTCATTTACCTATTTATTTTTTATCATTGGAAAATTTTTTGAAGCACATAGCTCAATAATGTTTTTTTTAAAATAGTCTTTGTGTTTTAGGAGTAAAGAGTAAATATGGTGCGCAATAGATTTTTGGCATAAATAATACTGTACCGTATTATAAGATCAGAGTTACCTTATACAACTAAAATGAAATACTGTAATTTATAGTAATTGAATAAAACTAAACTATACTTAATGAGGTACAAACTCATGCAGTATGGTACCCTTAGCAGAGTTGTGACCTTAATCTTTTGAACCACCAAAATATAGCAGCTCTGGATGTTGCCATAATGAAAACATATGACAGGTTAAATTCTGAAGGCATTTAGGTATGTGACTCGGCAGGTTGAGCACAATACTTACAAAAAGATGGGGGGGGAGGGGCAAGACATGTTAAGGATTGATGAGTGTTTAGTGATTTAGAAAGGAAAAAGTTTAGTGGGCAACGTGTGTGTCCAGGTCATGAGATGTGACTGTGGATGGTTGTATCCAGGTCACAACGCCATGCTTGTAACTAGTACATAATGTGATTGATGTCTGTAGCTATACTTAAAATGTTTGTAGCTAGTAGATTATGTGATTGATGATGTTTTAGTTAGTAAATCATGTGATTGAAGTTTGTAGCCAATACTTATTAATTTTTTATACTTTTTGGTGGTTGATCATGTGACTTAAAATTTTTATAGCTAGTGCATTACATGGCTAGTAAATCATGGGATTGATTTTATCTGTAGCCAATAGATCACATGATTGATATTTGTAGGTAGCAGATTGTGTGGGAAATGTTTGCAGCTTGTCCAACATGTGACTGATGATTTTTATTGCAAAATCACATGATTAATATGGTGTAGTTCTGAGATCAGGGTTAAGGAAACTGTTGCAGAAACAGGATCTGCTTAAGTCTCGAGAATGAATCAAGATGGACACTTAACTTTCATGATCACAAAACCATTCATTTATTTCAAAACATTAAATTAACCTAAATATAATGATCAGGCACTTGTACTTAAATTTGGGTGGTTTAGGTTGCCATAAAAAATGGTTTTGTAGTTTTTTTTTTGGGGGGGGGGGGTCTTTTTGACCATTGACCACTTTCAAACAAAAAGTATGATATATTATAAATGTAAAACTGTATGAAGATTAAATGTAATAATTACAGGAACATAAGCTCTGTAGAAATACAGCATAGTAACAGTGAGAGGGTTCAGAAAATTGTAAAGGTAAACATTGAAGATTTTTTAATGCATGTGACTACAGAACATACAGTACCTTTAACATGGGGATTGTTAGTTGATGGAATTAAAAGTTTTGGAATGTTTCAATTATTAATCTTAAAAAAATTATATATTTATTGGTCAGGATGTTTCGAATAATACTGTATTTACATAATATCCAGTGGCAGACTAAGGAGGTTTTTCCAGAACTGACGTTGCATTTCAATACTTCATGTAATAAAGAGAACAATTGTTATGAAAACTGATTCCATATACTGTACTTCAACTTTGTGTTCCTGTATACATTTTATGTTCACATCTGTTAGGTGATGAATGTAGACTCCTTGTCTTTGAGGTTTGCCCAAAAAGATTAATAATCTTTACATGAAATAAAATTAATATGGCAGTATGTGAGAGGAAGTCATTGCAGAAAGAGAAAGATTCTCTAGCTCTGAGTCCCTTTGCTTTAAATATTGTAGCATAATAATTATGGTCAGACAAAAAAATAAAAATATTTCATAAACAAAGCTTCTTTTAGTCACTTTTTAATTTATATGTAGACACTCTGAGTTTACTTTGTCAGAGCCCTAAACATGGCATGAATCAATATTAACTATACCACTGTGTATATGTCCTGTTCAAGTTATTGTATATAGACAAGGGGGCTACAAAATTGTTATTTCTTTATTTGACTGAAACAAAAAACTTTCATGGTTAATAGGAAAAAAAAGTCAATTTTGTATTTAGTTTATTGTAAACTCCCACAAACACAGTAAATGATCATAAAATGAGGCAGAAGCAATAACACTGGTTGCATCTGTGGCACCTGCCCACCAATCCACTCCATAAGCCAAGCTCTCATGCTCTGTGAATGAGGCAACTACTTGCACATCTGATGGGGAGGTATCGGTAACATGAAATCCATTATGCATACAAGCAGCCAGTAACAAGTTTCTTCCTTGTGGGTCCCATTTAAGACGCCATATCCCACCACTGAGGGATATTGATGAACATGGTGATCTCATCGTTCTAGTGTCCCACAAATTAACAATTTCATCATAACTACCACTTGCTAAGAGGTACTCAGAGTGAGCACTGCTGTGAATGCTTGTGACACCTGCACTGTGCACCCTACTGGTCAATGTTGGATTGGCTGGCTCATTTCTCACGTCATATCTTCGAAACTTGCAATCATCCCCCCCTGTATAAACTATGTTAGGATTCCAGTAATCAAATGCAGTGATCCAAGCTTCAAACTCATGAGCTAGAAATCTATCTTGTAAAATTAATTCCTGGTTACTGAGTTGTAATAAACTTATTTTCCCTTTTGAATCACTAAGTGAAATTAATGGATTCTCACACTGAATTTTCCCAGTTGACCAATCCAATGACAAGGCAAGAGTGTCTTCCTCGTCTATTTCAGACTTAATCCAGAATTTTAATCTAACTGTTCCATCATCTATTGGTTGTAACTTATACAGAAGTAAATGACCTGAAGCATTTGCAATGGCAAGTACTGGATCATTCTCTATCTTGTTATGACACCATTTCATATCCAAAATAGCAGGCATGTCAATTTGCTGAACTAACACAAGTTTCTTCTCTTCTGTCATCTGCTTCAAATAAAGACGACCAAGTCTTTTCTTAGGTGCATCACATTTCTGCAAACTTGATTCCACTTCAGTTGTATTTTCATGATTAACCTGTGCACAAACCTCTAATCTATGTTCCTGGTCCATCAGTTGGTAAGTGCCTACTACTAGGTATTCCTGATAAGGCTCAACAGGACAAAATTCAACTGAGTCAGCATTGTACTGAGTGTCCCAGGAAAACAGCTGTTTTACTTCGCAAGCCATGGTTATCTCTGAAAGATTAATGCAAGGATTAATTCTCTGCATATAATGTTTCCCACAACAGAAGAGATAAACCAAATGATGAATTAAAAAAAATCCAAAACAACTCGTTTCTAAACATTCAGTGTAGAATCATTGTTAAATATACATGCATGTACTAGAATTTACATATTGTTTGTTCTATTTTAAAGTAAATAGAAAGTGAAATGCTTTGTAAATTCATAAAAATCTTTCATAAAACTCTTTCAGGTATTATAGAGAGGAGTGGTTGTTAGGGCAGGTGATCACAGGTGCTGCCTCTGCCTGCAGGTGTGAGGTGAGGTGACAGGAGTTATGACCTCACATGACAAGGTTTACCTTTACTGATACCATTTAGACAAGTGATCTATGAGTTGATACCTACATGTACTGCACAATAACATTGGCTGTTTAAGATGTTTATTTTACTTTTCCCTTCTAAAATCCAGGCAAGAAAATTTCATCTATAAATTTGTCAGGGAAAGTAGAAAAAGTTACTTAATACCTGTATGCACATTTCCCTATCTGAAGCAGCTGGATTTATAAAAGAGGACTTATCCATACCCACACCCAGGGTATTCTACAATCTCACATTAGTGGGGCAACAGCAACTACTGGATATCCAGCTGCATTTTCCTTTACAATTATGTCATACAAAATATCCTTGGTCATATCAGAATACAAATTGTAAATTTGTAATACTGTATATAAGATACTTCCATGAGCCAATCATTCCTCATATCATTACACAATGAACTCTCTTTTTAGATGCATAGGGGATATCAGTTGCTTTATCATAGGTCCATTCATGTGCAACACTTGTTTCATCAAAAGATAAAACACATAGACATTCACGGTCATCCATAGACTCACTTTTATGCTGCAACAGCTACAGAACTGCATGCAACACCCCCGGTTCCACATTAAGCTTAAAAATCCAGTGAGGCGAAGGATCAGTGTTTGACTGATATCCTCAGAACACCTATGCAGAGAAAAGCCATCTTGCGACGAGCCAGCTCAAATTCAATACAGGTACTCTGAGGATGTCCAGGAGTATCATGTGACACCAAGAGTAATGCTGATTGGCTAGACAAAGTTACGTGACACCGAGACTTATTGTGATTGGCGAACGATTCGGATGGAAACAGCGTCTCCTGCCGAAGCGTAAATTCTTGAGTGAACTCAAAGACCAAAATGCAAAAAAATAAATAAAAATTTGTGAAGGAAACATTATAAAATTATGTTATTTTTTCCTCTACCGATCTATAGACATAAATATGAAGTTCTGTGGTCGACCTTTTCCGAATCTTGACCTAGGGAAATTATGGTGTGAAAACATGCAAAAATACTGACAAAAGTAAACTTAACCAAGTAATTACAAAAAATAAATAAAATAGTGCAATATTTTATAGCAGGTGTTCAGGTTAAGAAGCAGAGTTAGGTAAACTTTTCAACAAGAAAAGTTCTTCAGTTTATCAAGAACATCCCCAAAACGATGGAGGAAATAATTTTTTGTCACACAAAAAGATCAAGACCCTAACCTGACTCAAATGTCAGTCTACAGTGCATGTCTAACCTAACTTAACCAGAGAAACCAAAATGCTCTCAAGGGTTTGTTTGGTGTTTTTAAGTGTTTTAACCCTACATTTTCCCTACACATTTTAGAAAAAATCATTGTTGTTACTAGTGTTGAAGGGGTCATTCCCCTTTTAATATACATTTTCTACCATAAAAAAAATAGTTTAGGGTAATGGAGCAGATGGTTAACACCAGAAGGAGTTGTTTGGTTTATTAAGCTTTTCCACAGGTTCTTTAGATGATAGTAACAAAAATTATTCAACTTTTTAAAATTAATGTATATTATTAATTTCATTTTTTATTTTTTCTCTATCTACAGTACCATCATAAATCACCTGTAGCAGACAGAGTATCAAAGATGAGGGAAATTGTGGGGTAAAACACGGTGAAAAACTGACCATACCACTAAAATAATGTCTGCACGTGCCTTGTACACAACAAAATTATTAACTGTAAATATTCCTCAAAAAAATCTACTAATGTTGCCTGCATTTTGTTTACGACTGACCTGCTCGTGCCAACCATACTCTCACGTCTACAGTAAACGTAAAATTACACCATAACGCTTCAACAAAATTGTCTTCATTGGTACCAGATATCAAAATAAGTACTTTTGGTTCAATATGGCAGGGGGTCCAGGGGGGTCAGAGTCCCCCCCAGCTAAAAAGTTAGGTTCGGTTAAGTAGGTTTCTTTGGTTGGTTAGGTCAGGTTCTATTAGGTTCTATGCATTGTTGCATCGTTTTTATTACTTACTATCATCCAAAGAACATCTGTGGAAAAAATAAACAAGATTAAATGTATTCTGGTGTCAGCCATCAGATCCAGGATTACCATAAAAATCAATATAGAGTTCCGTGGTTGTCTTTTACCGAGTCATAACCTTGGACTGCAGTCTTACTACCTGTGTTCCTCAACTACCAACCATAGGACATTTGGTAAGATTTTAGTTTTGGTCACCCCTGTATCTAGAGATCTAAACTATAATCTAATCTAACCTAACCTAGCCACAAAACCCAGGAACTATATGACCCCTAACCATGGGGGGAGGGGCGGGGGGCGTCAGCCAATCAAATCTAATAAAAAATTGCAGCATTTGATTCAACCAATTAGCGTTCGATATTCTGCATGGGTGGTAGGATGCGGGACATTTTTAACCAGTTGCAACATGGAGCCATAACGTGCTGGGTGCGATTTCGATTATTGGAAGTTTATCGTATTATTCATTCTAAAAATAAGGAAACTTTAGAGAACAGAGGAGCCCACGACGCATTCTGGTCCCTGACTCAGAGTAAGGAAAGAAATATTCTAAAGGCTATTTATATTCTCGTGGAAGCTGCCCACGTGACTCTAGGGTTATTACATAGCGTTTGGGGTCAAGGGGCAAAGCCTCCAGGGTTAGGTAAGGTTTAGTTTGGTTATATGGTATACGTTAGCAAGCACAGAGTACCAGGAATTCAGAACATGCAATCATAGAACTATTGTGAGGGGGGGGGGAGGTGTCTAAACCACAAACGAGTGATTTCCGACAAAAACGAAGGTCAAGTTGAGCTAATCGCATCAAAACTACACAGAAAAACATTTGTTTCCTCTCTTTTTTCAAACTCCATAGTTGCTGTAAAATGCACATTTACCGAAAACCTGACCTAACCTATATCTTAACTCGCTTATATATAGAAAACTAAGCATTTGCACAATAAAATGAATAGAACCGAAAGTAATCAACGTACAAAGCTGTCTAAAAACACCCTCCATAATTATCAAACCGCTGACAGTCACTAGTCATATATTAGCCCAATTACCTTATTATTTTACTATTATAAAGTTGAATATAACATGATCAACATCAACCCAATACTGTACATATAACAACCTAACACAGAACTGGACTCCTACCTCATCGAAGGTGTGTTTATTGTTTATGTTCACCAATATATCGTTTGTATAGTGTGAACTGTGAAGTGAGACTCGTTCCCGGGACAAACTTGCTTACTAATACAATAACCGTTCTCTTGTGTTCACGGGGTATGATCACTGGCGCACCAACATGTCTTCAGTCTCGTAGTGAAGGTTCGTGGCGCTCGGGGGCAAAGTTAGAGATTGGCGCCCCTCTGGGCAAAGTAGGTATCTACCTACCATGCCTCTGGGAGCCAAAGCCCGGGAAAATTTTGACTACGGAGAGTCAATATCATGCAACCTAAGCTCTTGTGGGGTTCAAAATTGTTTGGTTCACACTCAGGATGGGATGGAGAAAGGAAACTCACAATGTGCTCTCTATATACATGTTATATTGGATGTACAATGCAGCTTGGTGCTGGGAAGGCAGCATGGTTACAAGCGTGATGTAGAGAGAGCTGGTTGGTGAAGATGCTCAGAGGAGGACAGCTTGTGGGTCGCCATGCTCGCCGGCGGGAGAGAGGACCGCCAGGCAGGCGGGGCAGGAGCGAAGCAGTGGCGAAGGTAGAGTGTGTGCCGCCCGGGGCGGCCCTTGAGTTTGCCGCCCCTCCCCCCCCCCCGTGCCCCCACAAAAAATACATATTGCACAGTGACTCACTCTTATATATATATATATATATATATATATATATATATATATATATATATATATATATATATATATATATATATATATATATATATAGTTTGTGTACCATTATAATATTACTGTACTTTCACATACTCAAATATAGTATGCTTTAAATACACACCAAACATACTTAAACTTTATAAGTTAATCCTCGTCGTGTCTGACCTAACACCTGACCCACACCACATGAGCTCACTGGCGTACTTGTTTGAAGTTGTTTCCTTAATCCTCAACAGGTTACAGGTTGTGTGTGTGGCGGGGGGCGCATAGCAAGGGTGTAGCTCATGACGTGGCCGTGATGATGTGGGTCAGGTGTTAGGTCAGACACGACAAGGATTAACTTGCCGCCGATACAAAGGGATGGATTAACGTCTCCAGTAGCTGCAGATATGGGTGATGAGCAGACCCAAAAGTGCCGCCCGGGGCAGGCGGGGGAGGAGGTGTTGCTGGCTGGTTGGTGTAGGTAGAAAGAGACAGGTCACCACGAGGTCAGGTCTTAAATAGCGGGGGTAGGCGTGGCTTAGTAGTTGACCCCCGCTCCGTGATGTATGGCGGCGTTGGTTGACCTAGACCACGAGGCATACACTGGGGAATTGGTGGGGTCGGCTACTCAGCGACAAACAGCGTTTGTAGGGGAGAAATCCAACTACACTCTGTTTTCAACTATTTTCAAGATAAATTATTTTATTTTACTATGTAAATCACTGTTTTCGTGAAATTTTAGAAGTAGTATACCAAAATAATGATAAAAAAAATTCAAAAACCTAATTTTGCATATAATCAATTTTGCTGTTACTTTTACTTTTATCCTCTTCACCACTCATCGGCTCGTTAGCCGCTTGGGCGATCGGTCACGTCTCTGATTACTTTTCCTTTTCTTTTATCCTCTTCACCAAAAGATTGGCTCGTTAGCCGCTTGGGCGATCGGTCACGTCTCTGTTACGCACTATTGGCAAGTACCGGCTCCTGAATGTTCCTGAACCCGCTCCAGTGTTGGCCAAGTCTTGTCTTGAAAGAGCTCACACTCGGTGCCGTCACAACACTTTCTGGCAGATTGCTCCAAGAGTTCACAACCCTCACTCCGAAAAAAGTTTGCCCTCACAGTTTTCTGGACTTGTGGCTTCTTCAATCTTGAGCTGTGACCCCTTGTGGGACGAGCGTCCGTCAGCTCCAAGTAGAGTAGTGCCCCTTGAGATGTTTATACACCTCTATTAGGTCACCCCTTGCCCGTCTTGTAGTATTGTAGTGGATTCCTCCCCTACAAACGCTTTTGTCGCTGAGTAGCCGACCCCGCGAATTCCCCAGTGTATGCCTCGTGGTCTAGGTCAACCAACGCCGCCTTACATGACGGAGGTCAACTATTAAGCCACGCCTACCTCCGCTATATAAGATCTCACCTCGTGGTGACCTACCTCTTTCTACCTACAGCCAGTCTTCAAGCAACACCTCCTCCTCCACTCCTGCCTGGCGGTCCTCGCTCCCGCTGGCGACCATGGCGACCCACAAGCTGGTCCTCCTCTGAGCACCCTCACCAACCAGCTCTCTCTACTCAACGCTTGTAACCATGCTGCCTTCCCAGCACCAAGCTGCATTGTACATCCAATACAACATGTATACAGAGAGCACATTGTGAGTTTCCTTTCTCCATCCCATCCTGAGTGTGAACCAAATATCACATAACCCCACAGTATAAGCTAGGCAAGTTCAGGCGCTCCAATCTCTCAGGGTAGCTGAGGTGCCGAAGTGCAGGCACCAGTCTGGTGGCCCTCCTTTGAAAAATTTCAACCAACTGACAGTCCCTAGCATAACTCCTGGGACCAGACGGGGTGACAGTACTCCAGATGGGGAAGCACTTCACTCTTGAAGATCGTTACAAGGAACGGACCGTCTAGATATCTGAACGACTTTCTTATAAGACCCAATAATTTATTTGCCTGATTTACCTTCTCTCAATGGCCCGAGAACTTCAGCTCATTGTCAACATACACACCTAGGTCCTTCTCACATTCAGTCTCAAATAGTGCAGTTTCTTCATCCCGTTGGGACATATGATACACCTCCTTACCGTTGGTACGCCCCAGGTGCATCCTCTTACACTTCGTGACGTTGAATCTCAGCAGCCATTTCTTCGACCATTTTTGGAGCCCACATTCATTGATAACTGGCAACGATTCTATGGCAACTACTACCTGTACAGTCGTGACGGAGTACACTTGTCTCGTGCTGGGGTAAAGACGTTGTCTGCATCCCTGGAGCGTGAACTTGTTACTCCAAAGGGGGGGTTTCGCCAGTAGAGAGAGGTCGGGGTAAGTGGGAGTCAAAAAACATGCTGGTCCTGGGAAGTAAAATTGGTTCCTCAGGACAAGGGGTAAAACAGGACCAGGGAAGGGTAGGTTTAAATGTATACTATGCAAACAGTAAGAGCGTTCGAAATAAAATAGACTTGCTGAGAGCGGTTGTATGTACCAAGAATGTAGACGTCATAGCAATCACCGAAACTTGGATGAATCTGGCGAGCAAAATTTTTTTATCACAGTACCACATAGAAGGGTACAACCTTTTTCACAAGGACAGGGAAGGTAGGAAGGGGGGAGGGGTCGCACTCTTCGTCAAGGATACATTAAAATGTTGTATTAATAATTCAATAAAGGGTGAAATAGGAACCGAGTCTGTATGGGTAGAAATCACGGAAGGAAGACAAAAACTAATTATGGGGGTGATTTACAGGCCCCCAAGTCTTGGGAAGGAAGCAGCTCAGCCCATATGGCAGGAAATGAGTAGGGCAGGGAAATATAACAACCTGTGCATTATGGGGGATTTCAACTTCAGAAATATTGACTGGGACAACATTGTAGGTGACTATGAATCTGAAGACTTCCTAGTCGCAGTACAGGACAATTTTTTGAAACAACTATTTGCAGAACCTACTAGAGGTGACAATATATTAGACCTAGTATTAACAAATAAAGAAAATATTATCAGAGATATCACAGTTGGGGAAGAACTAGGTAACAGTGATCACAGTGAAATCAGGTTCACCCAAAATTGGGAAACGAAAAACAATGACAATATGGTCAGAGTCCCAAAGTTTCGGTTGGCGGATTATCAGGGGTTAAGAAGGTACCTAGGTGAAGTCACCTGGGAACAGTCACGTCAGTCACCAGTAGGAAGGGGTGAGGTCATAGATGACACAACAATTGATCATGACTATAATATATTCACTAGTATACTACATAAAGCACAAGAACAAAATATACCATACAGAAAAATTAGGTCAAATAAGAATGAGCCAAGGTGGATGACCAGAAAACTTAAACATGACATAGGAATAAAGAAAGGAATATATAAGAAATTAAAGGGAGGGGAGGAGCAGCTCAGAAATAGGTATAATGAACTATCTAGGAATGTTAAGAAATATGTAAGGAAAGCAAAGAGAAACTATGAAATCAAAATAGCAAGAGAATCCAAGGCGAATCCCAAGGGATTTTTCCAGGTATATAGAACAAAGGTCAAGGACAAAGTTGGGCCTTTAAAGTCAGGGAGCGGAGAAGTGATAAATGGAAGTGAAGAAATAAGCAAAGCATTGAACAGCTACTTCTTATCAGGTTTCACAGAGGACATTCCAGATGAAATTCCAGAGGTGGAACTGATATTTAAGGGAAAGGAAGAAGAGAAATTAAAGAATATCACTATTAGAAAAGAGGATGTTCTTAAGAGGATAAATAAACTAAAGAAGACAAAATCCCCAGGGCCGGATGAAATTTTCCCTCGAGTCTTGAAAGAGTGTAGGGAACAGATTAGCGGACCCCTCGTAAACTTATTTACAAAATCATTAGACACGGGAGTTGTGCCAGACTTGTGGAAACAGGCAAATGTAGTACCCATATTCAAAAAGGGAGACAGAGCATCAGTGTCAAATTACAGGCCGATCAGTTTGACGTCAGTAGTGGGGAAATTTCCTGAATCAATTATAGCAGATAACATCTGATCGCATTTAGAGAAAAGCAAATTAATCTACGACTCTCAACATGGGTTTACAAAGGGAAAATCTTGTCTAACAAATCTGCTGACATTTTTTAGGAAAGTCTTCCAGGTAGTAGATAATGACGAAAATTACGATGTTATTTACTTAGACTTTAGCAAAGCATTTGACAGAGTACAGCATCAGAGGCTTCTGAGAAAAATTAAGGCTCATGGTATCGAGGGGAAAGTTTTAAATTGGATAAAATCATGGCTCACCGATAGAACGCAGAGGGTCAGCGTAGATGGTGTTAAATCTGAGTGGGGTCGTGTAACCAGTGGGGTTCCCCAGGGGTCAGTACTAGGCTCACTCTTGTTCATAATCTACATAAACGATCTAGATACTGGGATCAGCAGTGACATTAGCAAGTTTGCGGATGACACCAAAATAAGGCGGCAGATTAATTCAGGGCAGGATGCAAATGCATTACAGGAGGATCTAAATAAACTGCAGGGGTGGTCTGAAAAATGGCAAGTGAAATTCAACACCAGCAAGTGCAGCGTACTTAATATTGGAAGAACAAATACTGTCAATGTATACAGCCTTAACAACATCAACCTAGAGAAGTCGACTTGTGAAAGAGACCTAGGGGTACTTGTAAGCCCAGACCTACGGCCTAGAAAACAGTGCGTTAATGTTCGAAATAAGGCAGAGTATTGGGTTTTATATCTAGAAGTGTAAGAAATAAGAGTGCAGAGGTCTCATTGCAACTATATCTTGCGCTAGTCAGGCCGCACCTCGATTATGCGGTTCACTTCTGGTGCACTTATTATAGAATGGATATCAATTCACTAGAGTCGGTGCAGCGAAGAATGGCGAAAATGATTCCGGGACTTAGAAACCTTCCATATCAGGATAGGTTAAGGAAACTAAACTTGCATTCCCTAGAAAGACGAAGAGTGCAGGGAGATATGAGAGAAGTATTCAAGTGGGTGAAAGGAATCAATAAAGGTGATATAGATAAAGTTCTTATAATATCCGAGCAGGATAGGACTCGGAACAACGGATTCAAGTTGGCTAAGTTTAGGTTTAGGAGGGAGATAGGAAGGAACTGGTTTACAAATAGGGTGGTGGACGAGTGGAACAAGCTTAGCAACTTTGTAGTAAGTGCTGGAACGCTGGAAAGTTTCAAAGGGAAGCTGGATAGATTCATGGATGATAGAGAGTGGTAGTAACTCTCGACAGGAGCTGCCATGCACAGGCCAACCGGCCTATTGCAGACTCCTTATTTTCTTATGTTCTTATGTTCTGCAGCTCTTCACAGTCAGCTTGGTTCTTGATTCCCCAAATAACTTGCTGTTATCTTTCCGTTATATTTCTGTCAACAAAACAAGCATTTTTTTTTTTTACGGGGATTAGCCCACCCGGGCACAGGTCGAACGACCCACAACGGGAGAAAAAATAAGAAAAAATAAATTAAAAATAGAGAAGAAAAAGGTTATACTGTGTTAATCTACACCACGAAGATACCGGAAAACCAGCTTTTTAAAGTGAGACAGATTGTATAAGTACGGGAACACAGAAGAAGGCAGAGCATTCCACTGTTTGGCTGTGTGAGGAAAGAAGGATGTATTAAAACGGGTTATTCTAGTGTGACCGACATCCACAGAGAAACGGTGGGCACCGCGGGCAAGACGTGTTATGAGCCCTCGGCCTTACCGGCGGTACACAGGATGCCAAATCCACAGAACATTGCCCGTTAAAGTACCTGTAAAAGAGAAAGAGTGAAGCAACATTGTGGTGAAGAGAAAGGGAAGAAGATTATCAACGAAAGGAGGAGAGTTAATAAGACGAAATGTCTTTGATTCCACCCTATCTAACAGTTGGATAGAAGAAGAGCCACCCCAGATATGAGAGCAGTACTCCAAGTTAGGACGAATGAATCCTTTATATAGTTGAAGCAACTTCTCAGGAGTGAAGTAGCTACGGCATCTGTACAGCATTCCCAACTTTCGGGAGGCAGATTTAGCTGTGTTAAGGATGTGTGATTACATTAAATCACATTAAAAATTTCCAAACTTTTGCCACAGCAAAAGGGTTAATGACATAATCAAAGTTATGAATGTTCTCGCGGTTTCATTTGGGAGCCTGCACTACGGCACCTCAGTTACCCATAGTTACAACACCTGCAACTTTCTAGCTTATACTGTGGTGCAATGGTTAGTAATCAGAGACGTGACCGATCGCCCAAGCGGCTAACGAGCCGATCAGTGGTGAAAAGGATAAAACAAAACAAAACTAGGGAAAAAGGACCCGAGTTCGATCCACGTGCAGAGTGAAACTATGGACAAGTTTCGTAACGCCATTTGCCTCTGTCTACCCAGCAGTAATTGGCAACCTGGATGTTAATCGATTTGCGGATCGTATTTCGGGGTAAGGGTTAGCCAGTGCAGTTGGCGAGTTGTCCGGTTGTGGGGTTCAGGATGTTTGGTTCACACTCAGGATGGAATGGAGAAAGGAAACTCACAATGTGCTCTCTATATACATGTTGTATTGGATGTACAATGCAGCTTGGTGCTGGGAAGGCAGCATGGTTACAAGCGTGATGTAGAGAGAGCTGGTTGGTGAGGGTGCTCAGAGGAGGACCAGCCTGTGGGTCGCCATGCTCGCCGGCGGGAGCGAGGACCGCCAGGCAGGCGGGGGAGGAGGTGTTGCTGGCTGGTTGGTGTAGGTAGAAAGAGGTAGGTCACCACGAGGTCAGGTCTTAAATAGCGGGGGTAGGCGTGGCTTAGCAGTTGACCCCCGCTCCGTGATGTATGGCGGCGCTGGTTGACCTAGACCATGAGGCATACACTGGGGAATTGGTGGGGTCGGCTACTCAGCGACAAACAGCGTTTGTAGGGGAGAAATCCACTACACGGTCTTCTCGGACTATTCCTTGACACTGGGTCATGCAGCTCGTTAACTTAGGGAGGGTGTGATTGATGTGTTGGCGACACACCTTAAACAAATTCACGCCTAGGTGGCCCTAGGGCTGGCCATCCTCGTTACACGAGGGGCAACCATTATTACAGTAGGCGGGCAAGAAGTGACTTAAAAGAAGTCTTTAAACACCTCGGAGGACATTCCTCAGTCGAAAGCCCATATATGTAACTGGCGGATGCCTGCCTAACAAGAGGACACTTTTAAGGCTGAAGAAGTCACAAGTTAAAAAAATTGCCAGGACAACTTTTTCGGAGAGAGGATTGTGACCTCAGAACAATCTGCCAGAGAGTGTTGTGATGGCACACGAATGTGAGCTCATTCAAGACCAGACTTGTTCAACACTGGTACAGGTACAGATACATTCTGGAGCCAGTACATAAACAGTACTTGCCAAGAGTGCCTATAGCAGAGACGTTACCGATCGCCATAGAGGCTCACAAGCCGATCAGTGACGAAGAGGATAAATTAAAGGGCATATGTGATGGTCTAGGCTACAGGAAATGACCATGAATTCAACTTGTTCTGATTCTTTAAGTATATACTGTAAATGTGCACGTCGATGTTTGGAGGTCCACCTACAAAAATACTCGTTTCTTTACTATCTGTTAAGTAAATGTTAGGAAGGGTTTCTAGTCCTACAGTATTAGCATACAGTAAATGCTCATTGCAAGTAATAATATTCCAACTTCTGTCCGTACGATAAATAAAGTTTGTCATATCCAATTCACCATACTTTACGATTGAGTAAAGGCAATATTAGCGGTGATCCCATTGAATTAAGGCAGAAATATAATGAAGTGATAATCCGGCAGACTAGAATGTGGCTCAACCACCGTGGATGACCTTGAGGATGTGGTCCACTTTCATGAAGATGGAAACAAAACACCTGCGATAATGGGAGAGTTGTGCCTCTATTTCCTGTTAGGGATAATATCCTAATTCTTGTTTCTGACATGTGCATTGAGGAAGTTATGAGCTTGTAAAGACTCGTGTGTACAAAGTTGATTTTTTTGTACAAGTTAAGTATATGAGAGAAGAATTTAAGCAAATATTGTAGAAACTGTGGAATGAGTGAATGTCATTTCAATTAGCTTTTATCCGTGGAAATATTGATATACTTACTGTACAGTATATAATAACACTATGTTTAACCAATCGAATATAGCGATTATGAAAAAGAATTCAATACGAGTTAATGATTCCCACTATACCAGTGAGAGATTACATGATAGACAGCATTTAATTAAAGTAGCGATGCTCTTATGTTTTTAAAGGCTGGCGGAGGCGTCTGTCCCGCAGCCTCCCTCCATCTATACTTATACCAACAGCAGTCGCCATTGTGCCGCCGATTTGTAACGTGGTGGAGCGTACTACTAGAATCTGTGTCTTAGGGACATTTTTTTGCATCCGGGCTTGACAGACTTGCCCAGAAGTACCACGTGGACGTTGGTGGCGAGTACTTAGGTGTGGTGAGTTACTAGAGAGAAGGGTTCTTAATTAAGGATTGAGTAGGTGTTATTGAGGTGCAAAGGCAAGACCCAAGACCCGTCTGTCATAAATTTGATGGGCTGACCCGACACCGTTTATGGTAGTTGGTGCTTGAAATACCATCAGGTTATATTTGTATTATAGTACTTAGAGTTTACCGGTGTAGAAGGTTAAGACACTTTACTGTAGCTTCTCTTGCATTGATTTACTGTGGTTATGACTGTTGTTTGGTGTTTGTTTGGTGTGGTGTTTAAGGGGAGATGATTGTAACTTGTGTCAGCTTTAGGTCCCAGTACTATGTATATCATTACTTTATTGTTCTGTATCTTAAATTTATTTCGTCAGTGTGAAGGTGATTGGCGGGGTAAAAAAACAAGATCAGTTTCATGGTAGATTTTAACACAAAAGATGGCCCCTTTTTTGACAAATGTTCCGACACTTTGCATTTTTCAAATTTCATAGTATCCTTTGACAAACCTCATTTTAAAACAGACTAAATGAGACCAGCAAACACGACCTTAACAGTCTTAGTATGTACTGCACATTGTTAGCAAAGGAGTAACACTTTACACCAGTAGCACAAGTGCTCGCACCTCATGAGAAGGCCAAAAAGTGGACGAGTAATTAAAAGAGGTAATGTATGAGAACACCGCCACCACCAACAGGTGTTGTTTGCTTTAGGTTTATTTTTTACACAGATGTTCTTATCGTTAATAATAAGTATTTTAAAAGATGCGACATTAACTAAAACCCTACCTAACCTTATCTAACTTCCTGGACCCCTCTCCTTATTAAATAAAGTACTTATTGTGATATCTGGTACAGTACCAATGAAAGCAACTTTGTTGAGGCATCATGGTGTAATTAAATTTTTTTTCGACCTTAGATTATGCTCAGACCAAGCATGCTGGTAATAAATGACAGAGTAGACGACAACATGCGCAGACACGGCAGATTTTTCGGATGAATATTTACGGCAAATAATAAATTTTTCCGCGTACAAAGCATGGAGACATCATTTTAGTGTCATGTAATCAGTTTTTTCTTGTTTTACCCCGAAATTTCCCTCATACTTCGTGCCATGGCTATTACTGGTGATTTATGATCATAGAGAAAAAACAAAAAACATACATGTACGTAATTATAATAATTTTTATTTTATTTTTTTTTATGGGGATTATCCCACCCAGGCACAGGTCATTTACCCACATCAGGGCCTGGGGGGCGAAAATATAAAAATAATAATAATAATAATTAATAAAATAAATAAAAATAATGATGATAATGATAAATAAAAAAAAATAATTCAAGAGTGAGAAACAACAGCACCGTATGTATGTTGTGTTGTCAATAGTAAGAGAAACAATTGAGACCCTGCAATTGTGTGTAATTGAGGCAGAAAATCAGATGAGCAACCTGGAACTTGGTCACAATTTAAATAATAATAATAATTAACGGTTTATTGAAAGCGCTTGGCAGCCAGAAGGCTGAAAATATACAGTTACATATTTGGGGAATGGGTTTCGAATTACAAATAATATACAAGTAACATAAGTGATACAAATAAGATATATAATAACTAGATGGGGAAAAGCTCAAACTACAGTTCATTTCAACATAGTGACAGTGCAAGGAGTAGTGTTTACCGGGAGTGAATACACTGGTTTATTACAAGTTATTGATAATTTTTACAATGGTTGGGACTGGGCTGTTCTTATAGCGATCAGTTCGTGCACGTATGGGCTGGATTTTTGTGATGCCATATGGCAGCAGGGTCTACCATTAGACAACACATTATGCTTCCAATATCTTTCCAGGCGGTAGTACCTCCCTGTTTGTTGTCGCCTCTTTACAAATACTTATTATAATGACACTGTAATAACATCTGGGGAAAATATGGACAAAATCAAACAACTCTTTCTGGTGGTAGCGGTGTTCTCATAAATTACCCCCTCCCCGCGAAAAATAGTCTTGATATTTTTGTCCAGATGTTGGTGTCTTGCATCTATGGGGGCCTTACTATTATCCTTCCCAAGGCTCAATATACTATACACTCAACTAGAGTACTAGGGGCATGAGCAGTTACAATGGTCAGTGATGGAAACATGGCTTTATTTTGCTGTCACAACTGAATTGAAGTTGTATCTGTTACATGGATGATTTTTCCTTAGAAAATTGATGGTGACCCAAGAAATCCTAACTTATTATGGATGAATGGTCCAGGAAGTGACACGGGGGGAGGTATACTGCACTGGGTATCTCACTACCTGAACCCAAACTTAACCAGTTGACCAGGAAATTAAGAAGTTAATTTGTGGCCTTGAGAGGTCTTTGGTAAAATTCTGAGACCACAAGATGTCCGAGGCTGAGAGTGTCCAGTCATGGATCTTTCTATACTTGTGATACAGTATTTGTCATTCATTCTGATTGGTCAAGACTGTTAACAACATTCCCATTTTTATGGCAGATGATAGGTGACTATTTTGCTGGGTATTAGTTTGGCTCATCCTCTCTTGAAACAACCTAACTTGGAATCCTGTATGAGTAATGAACTGAGATCGTTTACACTTTAACCATAGCATGTTTAACTACAGGAAGTGGCAATTGAGTCTGGTTGTACTGTAAAATAGCTCAAGGGTTGTTGAGCCGGGTCACCCAGTACAATAGCCTACAGTTGTATACAGCCTGGTTTATTGTTTTTTATCAATGATATACTTTACCTAACTTACCTTAACCTAACCAGGTGACCCGGTTCAATAGCTATTTTATTGTTCAACCCGGCACGTGCACACAAGTGAGCATCCTCCCCTTACCTGTCTTTGAGACATGTCAGATCACTTTCCGATCCTAGGTTTGGCGAGGTGAGGAATATTGTCGGTAAAAATAAACAACCTTGCTGTATACAACTGTAGGCTATTTTTCATGTGATCTGGCTCAATAGCTCTTGAGCTATTTGCCACCCGACCCAGTTCAATAGTCACTTCCTTCAATACACAAAAGATATGAAAACATGACCTACCTGTATGTATAAACATCTACAGCCACAGCTACCATGTTTGCAATTGATTGAATTCAGTAACCTAGGATGTGTAATGCTGTCATCATCAACCTTGACCAATCAGAATGAATCCCGGACAAATAGTTGAAGTAATGATCCGTGATCAGACAAATAGCCATTGTACTGGGTAAAGAGTAATTTGTCACCAGATTATGAATCTGGTGAATGGTAATTATGTGACACACACTGTTCATGCCTCTTTGTTAGGTTAGATTTTATTTTTTAGGGGGTTAATTTTACATGGTTTTAAAAGTGCCTGATAACCCAGCTGTCAATATGTAAATGGACTGTAATATTGATTTTCATAATTACAGTAGTATAGGTACAGTTAAGTACCTAGCTAGTGTAGTTGTGTACACCAGACAAGCAATACAGCTTTATCAATTACTGAATGCTAAGTCATGTTTTGTAGGTTCAGCTTGTGTGATGTTAGAATGGCTTAGTCCTCTGCAGTGGTAGCGGAAAGTTTGGGCGCAAGACGAATGTAAACAATTGTGACATTTAAATAGACATTTAAAGGGCTCATGACGTACCTTATTTGCCAAGCGATTTTCCTCTAAGCTTGATGACCTTCTCCAAACGTTGTGGGATGCATCTTGCCAGTTTTTCTACGTGTTGGGGAATGATATTATCCCAAATACCCTGTATTTCTATTTTTAGCTTCGCTACTGTCGAAGCGTCACGATCCTGAAGCTCTTTTTTAATGATATGCCACACGTGCTCTATGGGATTTAGGTCTGGTGAATTCCCAGGCCACTTTTTGAAGTAATCTACACCACAGTCCTCTAACCACTGGATAATAGATCGAGCTGTGTGAGCAGGAGCTCCATCTTGCATAAACTAGCTAGCGTTACACTTTTCAAAGCTTTCAGGCAGGTTATCACACAATAACTCGAAATAACTGTGCTGATTTACACTCATTTTTTTCAAAAAATACTAAATTGCCAACTCCACCAAATGCAAAGCATCCCCACACCATAACACTTGGAGCATGCTTTACAACTTTAGCTGTGTAGCGGGGGTCATTTGGGTCCGATCCTTTGGGACGCCTGACACGCTTGGACCTGCAGCCAGACGACACCACAAACGTTGACTCATCACTCCACAAGACTTGTTCCCAGTCTTCTAGGGTCCAATCCTTATATTTCTTGCTAAAAGCAATGCGATCCCATACATTTTTTGCACTTAAGAGGGGAAGAACTTTAGCACAACAACTGCGATATTGTAAATCTTTGAGTAAATGATCAGAAATACATCTTACAGACACGTCCTGGAGCAGTGCAGGGTTATTTTCCTTCAGTTTTCGAGCTGTGAGTGTTGGATTTTTATCCAACTGCCTCTTTATAACCTTGGAAGTACGATTTTGTATTTTCCTTGGCCTACCAGAGCGAGGCTTGGGGGTAGGAATATCCTCACCTCCGCCGTCTCTAAATTTCTTGATCCACTTTTGAACTTGGCACACTCCTATTCCCACACGAGTGGCTATATCTTTACACTTATAACCCTCCTTATAGAGGGTTATAATAGCAACAATTGTCTCTCTTCCCAGCTCTGTACCACTTCCCATTACAGAGATATTGAGGCACAAACAGAACAAAACGCAAAAAAACGACTAGTCCGCGTGAGAGAAGTTTACACACTGCACCCATGTGCTCACTGAAGCGACTAATCAGAGTTGCCAAGTAGTGCGTATTGTCTCGCCTAAATAGCGGTACAAACCCTAGCATTGAAATATAGCGAAAAGTTTGGGCGGAAATTGGTATTTATCGTATGTTTTGATAATAGCGGAAAGTTTGGGCGCCTGTAATTTTGCGCCCAAACTTTCCGCTACCACTGTAGATGGATTGTTTTTCTCAAGTTTATAGTTCTCTCTTGTCTCCATCTGAATTTGCGTTATTTGTACTGTAGTACTGTACTGCATACTAAAACACTGTAAGAAGTCTTGTTAGACTGTTATAACTTACAGGTAATGAGGTGTTCATACTTATTAACTTGTGCCTAAATTATTTATGCAGGATTTCATAGTGCTTTGTTTAATTCTGGGTTTTAGAAGCAGATTTTTACCATACCTGAGATGAACACATCAAAAGTTATCATAGTACTGTACTGTAATTTAAAGCATTTTATGGAATACAGTTAATTATTATTAATTTTTCATTAACTAGGTTGTGTTGGTGAGTGGGCAGCATGTGGTCGGGCGCTCCACAATGGGCCTCATGGGCCCTGCAGCCCCAGCACTACCAGAACATGAAGCCAGAAGAAGGTACTTGTATTCCCTGTGTTGTAAAGTCCTAAAACTTCTTGAGGTACTGTACTGTATCTATTATAGTCATGCTTGGTGAATCATAATGTGAAAGTGATTTGAATTAATTTTTTTTTGTGATTATGATTATCTGAATGTGTTTAATGATGTTTTCTTACTGATAAATCTGAAAGTAGTTATTAGGAAGACTGAATTTAAGAGCAGTATCTATGTTATTTATAACTTGTTTAGAGCATTTTAAGTCCAACTAAAATGTAAATGAGTTAGGTGATAGAGATAGGCCCAAAAATATATTTTAAGGAGACTGGTGGACTGTTAGTGACAAAGAACTTGAGTGATGTAATGCATTAGTGATTGGGTGTGAGCATGAACGAAGAAGTGTTTGTGTATGAAGAGGCTACAAGTACAGTACCACCATCCCGGATAAGTTCCTGGTGTCATTATCTAGGATTTCCCTGGGCTTTGAACATTTTTGCACAAGTCAAACAACCCTACATTGATGACTGAGGATAGATCTTGTCTACCAGTTCAATGATTGCCAGCAGTAATCAAAGTGTGCATCTTGTAAAACAGTCATGAGCCACACATGTCTAGTCAACATCAATATGAACAAATTTGACTACCAGTAACAATAACATGGAACTGTGACAGATGCCATACAATAAATAGTTGCTTGTAACAAGTTTAGCTTTTTTTTCGATGTGTATCTTTTCCAGTTCAGTATTATAATTAGTTTTGGTTTACATAGTTTCTGGTAATTTGCTATTCTAAATATAAAATAAACTATAGATGTCCAGTAAACAGAGCTTTCTATATACCTGGTGGGAACTGTGTAATAATATAATATTTCATATGAATAATATTCAGCCATTAGACCTCTTGCACTGATTTCATAGACAGCTGTGTTGTTTTGAGTGATTGAGGATGGCTGCAAAGTCTCGGCATTAAAAGAAGTGTGGGAAGTGCTAAAAAGGGCTGATTAGAGATATTACAACTTAACCTGTGCAGAATCTAGGAAAGGATATAAGCAGAACTTGGGGTACACCTAGACCCCGACTTACGACGGGGTTAGGGACCCAAATCCAGGTCGTAAGTCCGACGTAGATAAAAAAAATCTACAATGAAATACAGTACAGTAAAAGTAATGAATAATGATGAATGGATACAGTACAGTGAAAGTAATAAATAATAAGGAATGGATACAGTGTGACTGAGCACTTAACCTTTAATGTAGTCAGCTGAATGCACATGGGGCCCCCATAATTTTCTAATTATACATGGAGACTACATTAACTGGAAACGTTTCGGTATAGAAAATGCGTGTCATTTAAAATTTTTTTTTTTTTTTTTTTTTTATCTATATCTGAGGCGGTCGTAAGTCCCGACGGTCGTAAGTCCACGTAGTCGTAAGTCGGGGTCTAGGTGTATTTGAAGAACTTAGTGATCCATACATAATTTCAAGAAACTGAGAGTATGTAGCATCAAGAAATGGCTGTCAGTCTCATTCATCACCACTCTGGACACTGCCACATGTCACCTTGATAAAATTATATTGTTTACCTAGCCCAACTAATCTTCATACAGCTCAACTAACCTAACGTTACTTAGTCTGGCTTTACTAAATTCAATACTGTACGTATTTAATCCTCTGCTGCAGGCCAATTTGTCTGCCAGGCGATAACTAAACAGCCAATTAGTGTGATCTTGTTGCCCTTACATTATTTTTGTCACCTTGGGCAAGCGGATGTACAGTACAGTATCAATTTGCATCCTTGGCTTATGGGATTATACTTAGATCAATCTCAGTACAGTAGTAAAATATGATTTCCAGGATCAGTCCATCACTTTTTATTTATTAAAGCTGATGCTCATTAATATGAAAGTACTGTACTGTATCTTTAAAACTGTTACGAGTGCTGCAGATTAAGATGTAGTGAAAAAATTAGATGAGTAACGGATGTACTTTACTGTATTGTATCTTTATATTCACTTATTTTAGATACTGAAGACATTACTATTTAGTAGATTTATAGCTGCCAGGTAAATTATTGCATTGCCAATAACTCTTGACAAACACAAACACCAGAGTAAGTGCCATTATAGTTTTACGTTACATTGTAAGTGTTGCACGAGTGTTGTGTAGCTACAGATTTAGAAATGGGTCTAGCCAGGTCTTAAGTTTAAGGTTAGTGTTACCTTTTTTTAACTTTAGAATGTTAATTCAATCTAAGACTGCTACCATTATAGTAGATAATCAATATGTGAAGCATACCAACAAGAAATATGAAAAGGGATTTAGGTTTACATTTGTCTCTATGTCTAAGGTTTATTTCTTTTTTGCTTAATGTATTACAGTACACTTGATAATATTGAGATTAGTGTATTGTAAACTTCCTGATTGGTCAGACATGAGAAGTATGTGTTGTACAGTCAGAAGTAGTAATTACTACCCCCTCAATAGCTGGAGCCATGGCAAGTGTCTTAAAAGTTGCTGGGTAGTTTTGGAACTGTCTTGGCTGGCGATGTTGCAGTGTGTCAATATTGGCCTTCACTGGCTGTGGCTCTGGCTATTAGTTAGGGGGGTGGGGGGTAGCAATTACTGCTTCTGATTGTACAGTACAGTACATTGTATTGTGTTAGAGAACTACCAGTACATAGTAAGTATAGCCTTATGTACCTGTTGTACATATTGTTAAAATTGATTTATGTATTTTATATTACATTACAGTATTTACATAATTTTTTGCCTTTTAGCATCAACAGTGGACTGGGCAGCTCTAGCAAAGCAATGGATCCAGATGAAGGAGACAGTCCCACAGGAACCAGTGCAGCCACCTCAGCAGCCTCCAGCCCCTGTTACCTCTACGCAAAGTCATTCAGCTGAAGATACTGCTGCCGGTGGAGGAGAGATGGATATGGAGATAGAAGATGACAAAGGTCCTTCCGCTAATTGTACAGAGCCGCAGAACGGTGGGTCCACGATTAATGTTACACTTAACTAGGTTTAAAGTTCTGTAGCTGTATAAACTGTCCCCATGGATAAAGTATACAGAAGGCTAAAGAGGTTTGTTTGGTAGACTCCCAGGACTTTTGGGTATGTAATCTCGTGTAAACAGTATACTGTACAGTAGGGGGCAGTGAAATTTTGCTCAAAGCTGCACTCTTCAGGCATTGTTCCTTATACATATCTAAGACTCCATGCCAAATTTGAAGCTGATATGTCGAGGTTTAGTCTGCCGCATTTTCTACTGAAAGTGACGAAGATGTGGGACAGAGTGACGGCAAGAGAGAAGCATGATGCGGACAGAGTTAGGAGACAGCTTGAGCAAAAACATAGATATCTGGTAGCTGGAGATATTCCTTATGTTGAGGATAATTCAGATGATTCAAGAGATATTTCTCTCGTCAATACTGATGCTGATTTTGTCCCTGATCCAAGGGCTCTGACAGACACCAGGTCACAGAACCGGACAAGACTCCCTACACTGGCTGCCGCTTGTGACCGATACTTGATTAGTGATTATGCTGGAGCTGCCATTGCTACTGCCACCTTAACTGACTATGGCATTATCACAAAGGATGACAAGAGTCAGGTTATTGGACCACATAAGCTGCGGGATGCGAGACAAAAATACCGATTTAAGAGGCAAGAAATTGAGATGGCTAGTTTAGATAATTTGACGTCACTCTATTTTGATGGTAAGAAGACCGCCACTCGTGTGATGATAAAGAATGAGAAGACCGAGAAATGGAGTTCGAGGATGATGGTGAAAGATCATTATGTCATCATGGTTGAGCCTGGCAATGAATATCTCACACATGTGACTCCCAAGACTGGACACGGAAAGCAGATTGCCAAAACTATTCACGAGTTTCTGGTGGAGAAAAATCTAACCCAGCAGCCCATTGTGTGTGTTGGTTGTGATGGAACCAATGTAAATGTAGGATCAGAAAATGGAGTCATTCATCATCTTGAAATGTTACTTGGTCACCCGCTCCATTATTTCATATGTCAGCTTCACGGAAATGAGCTGCCTTTCCGCGCAGTTTTTTATCACTATGATGGTAAACCAAGTGGTCCTGAGCATTGGCGTGGTCCCATTGGAAAGCAGATCAAGGAGTCTTTGTCTGAGCTTCCAGTTGTCGCCTTCCAGCCAGTCAGTTTCCCTGATTTCCCTGTGTTTAATGATGAAGTGGAGAAAGATCTGTCCTGGGATCAGAAATACCTGTATAGGATTTGTAAAGGAGTTATCACAGGTGTTGTTGAAGATGACTTGGCTGCTATTGAGCCAGGTCCTCCCTGTGTGTCAAGGTGGAACACCTTATGGAGTAGAATCCTCAGGCTGTATGTAGCAACATCAAGACCCAGCCATGAGTTGAAAAGAATTGTCATTACAATAATAAAGTTCAGTGCTCCAATGTGGTTTTACATCAAGATACACCCTTACGTAACACACGGCTCAAGGAACGTATTCCAGTCCCTGCTATATATGAAACACCTGAATAGTGAGGAGGAGACGATAGTGAAGAAGGCTGTCCAGAGAAATGCATACTTCGCCCACACAGATCAACTTCTTCTTGGTATGTGTGCAGATGAGGACATGACTGTTAGAGAAAAAGCTGTCTCAATGATAAGAAAAATTAGAGAGGAGAATCAGCAAAAGGAAGAATGCACTGGCAGATCTGAAGAGGAGGAGGAAGATTCTGATGCTGCTGTTGACGAGAATTTGTTAAACTATACTGATGAGGAGGGTAAAGATGGAGATGGGAATGAGGATGTGCCTCCTGTAGTCAACATGAGAAAGGTGGTGACTCCGAAACTAAAGTGGCAAGCAAAAAACTATCATTCCATGATTAACTGGAGGAATGAACTCAAGACTGAGCCTCCTTACATTGCTTCTCTGTCAAATCTACAGGTTAATGACATTCTTGAGACACCATTAGTGGTGCCCAAGTGGCCAAACAGCACTCAGGCAGTCGAGAGAGGCATAAAAGTGATGACTGAAGCTTGCACTGAAGTGACGGGATACGAATCGAGAGATGGATATATAAGGCAAAGATTATTGTCTAGGAAAATGATGCCAAGGTTCCGCACAAAAAAGAATTTCAATATGAACTTGTAATGATTTTCTATACGGTGTACCTGTAAAATAACATGTGAATTAAATCGATGTCACCCATGTAAAATTTATCATTATCCTGGAAAACATTAAATGACACCTAATTTTTGGTATACACTAAAAGTTGACAAAAAGTCGTTCGCGATGCGGCAGGGTAAGTATGCATGAAATGGCATGAAATTTTGCACAGGTGTTTGTTACAGCCATACAAACGATGCCTGAAAAGTGCAGCCTGCAACTCAAATAAAAGTGTTTTTTCCCTGCCCCCTACTGTACACTGTACAGTATCATACTCTATGAAACTTGGATTGTACCCAGATGCTTACTTACTGCAAGTTTATGCATAGTATATTAATGAACCTATCTCCAATTAACTCCATTATTATCTCATGTATTTAACATAAGTCTTTTAGGTATAATATATATACAGTATATATATATATACAGTATATATATATATATATATATATATATATATATATATATATATATATATATATATATATATATATATATATATTTTTTTATATTATTTTTAACGACAGCTTTTTATTTATTATGCAGGAGAGCCGTGGGCAGGCTGGAGTGGAGACTGGCCACCATCTCAGTCCGGGATGGGCTGGGGCTGGGGCTGGCCAGTAGACTCGTATTCTCAGAATGCATCTGGCAACCAAGAGGCACTTGGTCATCAGTTTAGCGGAAAAGACGTAAGCCAAGCAGGATATACCATGTATGGTAATGAGTTTTCAGCCATCCAGGGCATGGCTGTGCAGGTGCGTATTGGATGCTCTACCTTGTATCCAGCACTGCGCTTTAGGTGTTCGTTCTTCTGCTCTTGTCTCATTGGTGGTCAAAGGGACACTGATGTTAAAATACTAGTTTTAGATACGTGTTGTATACTGAAGAAATGAAAGATGAGGCATTTTTCCAAAAGAACAAACTGTTGGAAAAGTGATTCAATGAAAAGAGAAGGTGGGGTGAGAAAGTGATCACAAAAAATCAGGTGCTTGGGGCTGAAGGACCTGAAGTTTTGTACATATTTGATGTTTAGTGGTTCAAAGTTGGCATGGCACTGATTTTCAGGCCAATTTAAGTGTCTTTTCTGCACAAATGAACACAGGTTTGATAAACAGTGTTGTGCCAATTTTGAGAATCTGATATGACCCTTAATTGAAGTGACCAGACGCCACGGTATCAATAAATTAACTTTTTAGACTTAACCTAGAGAAGTCCATCTATACCCTGTGTTTGCTTGTGAATGAGTTAAGATATTAGGCCTGCTTTAATTTGGCTTGGTCTATACGTTTATTTCAAGACGGATTTAATGTAATGATATTTGGATTGGTTTCATGTGGTATGGTCTGTGTGCTTATTTCATAGAATTATGGTGGGATTTAATATCAAGTCCAAGGAAGGCTTTTTATGGGGGACTTGAAGAAATTGGTTCAAGAGTGTCTGGGGTGGAGAGAGTGAAGGCAAGAGAAGGGAATTTTTCAACAGTTTACTTAAAGAATTGTTTAAAGCAAAAACTTTCAGATCATCAGCAGTAACAAGAGACATATATGTTATTGTTCATGTATCACTCCCTTAAAATAATGATTCTCAATTGTTGAGTTATTAGGTGTTATTTGTTGGGTGGTAATACCTTATGGTGCTGTCCTGCTTTCTGTTTTCACTGTATGTATAGTGTCAGACAGTCTCGAGAAGTTATTACAAACGTGACAAACTTGTCTTGGTATGATGCAGTGGTCCCTGCTATATTAGGGTGAAGTAGCTTTCTGGTTTTTCTGGCTCTTTTCCACTATATTGCAGATATCTTAGATCAAAAGGAGATATTTACTCCTCTATTTTAGTCAACTATCAAGACACTGCTGTATCCTCTCTGTAAACCAATTGATGCTGGTTATCTTATATATTTTCAATACTTTCCACATCACTTTTCTGTTGACTCAGCAAGTGTGTTTTTCAGAACCATAAATGCCACAAACACCTTTTTAACCTTCTTTTAAAACATTTAGCACATACTGGTAATCCTTTTGGTATACACTTGATATATACATTCTTCTTTACTCATCCCAAACTGCTCTTAAAATACATTCTTTATTTTTGTAATAATCTTAGCAACTAATATGTCATTAACTGTTGGCACTTCTCCACTCTTTAACTTGCTTACAGCTTTTTTCACTTTCTCATTTATTACATCCTCATTCATTTTAATGCTCTTCGGTTCTCTCTGTTCCAAACATGATTGCTCAACCTCTTTCTTCCATTGCATTTAGTAATTGGCCAAAACTTTCTTTTCACCTCTCTATTATTTCCTGTTTTTTCAATCTTCCCCTGTCGTCGTCGCCACTATCCTTTCCATTTTTTCCCTCACCCAGTGTACTTCCCTCCAGAGCAGTTTGTGCCTGTAAAACCTTATAATTAACTTTTTTCTAAATTTTTAATTTCCCCTCTGCATTATTTTACTTTCTAATCATCTGTTTTATTGTATAGATAAGATGATACAGTATTAGGGATTTGTAGTTTCAAATTAAATCTAACGTTCTCTCTCTGTTGATTAAGCTGCCTTTTCTAATATTCAACTTCTATTTTCAGTTCTTAATAGTACACCAAGTCTTTTTCACTGTTTAGACATTTAAATATAGTGTGGTGACCTTTGTCTGTACAAACGTCCTTACAAAAGGTACTGTTACTCTTCTCTTTTCTACAGTTTTTGTTGTGGTTTTATAGATTTCAGATAGTTTGTTAATGTGCTTGAATGGAATTGGTAATGATTGGGGAATTCTATTCATGTGCTTGAAGATAAAATTATTCTCTTTATAGGGTGAATATGGATGGCCTATGATGGGAGGTGATAATGCCCAAGGTGACTACATGGGGAGTGATGGAAGGGACAGACGAGGAAGGGAGTTTCAAGTTGGTACCATTGATCAGGATCGAGCAGCTGCTAAGGAGGCAGACTTCCAATTGGATGCTGCTCAGAGAAAAAAACTTCCTGCCTGGATCCGAGAAGGCCTCGAAAAAATGGAGAGGGAGAAGCAGAGGAAGGTCTGTGATGAGTAATAGCACTCATGTTTTGTGTGTGTCAGTTAGTGCAATAGTAGGTGAATCATAGAAGAGCTGAAGTGCAGAAGATAATTGGTGTATTGATAATTGTATGGAGATTGAGAGTTGTGTTAAAGGAGGTAATGATAGGAATGTATGAAGGAATAGCTTCACATAGATGTGAAGCAGTAGAAGTGATGTGTTTAGGAGCGATTGGTGGGATGAATAAGGTGTAGAGAATAAGAAATACAGATATTAGTGGATGTTCAAGAACTGGGCAGAGTCGAGCGTGGTTTGCCGAGTCTTGAGAGAATGGAAAATGCAAGATTGGCAAAAGAAGGTAGATGGTAAGAAGGGGGAAGCCCAGGGAAGAGATGGGAGGATTGGCTTAATGGCATAGACATCCAGGAAGCATTTGTATACAGGAGTGATAGAAGAGCATAGCATCAAATGGCTTACTATATGCATATGATATATAAAGTATATGTGTGGAAGTATGGATTGAAGGTGGAGCACCACAGGACTGACAGACTGCTGCAAGTGACCTACCACTCCCAAGGGATAAATATAAAGAATGAATGTACAGTACTGTAGTAATTAGAGTAAGTACCGTCATTGAGAGTATGAGGTAATTGTTTCAAGAATAATACTGTCCTGCTAATGTAGTTCTTAGTGTAAAGTGTTACCATAATGTTGAGATTTGTATTGAAGAAGTTACCTCAGAAATGTTCCATTGTACAAGACTTGTTTCTTCAACGGTTGACTAAGAAGTTGAAGATTCTGGTAAATGGATCTTCAATTTAGTTTTTTGTACATGAATCATGATGTACTCAACTGATATTACAGCTTGAGAAGGAGCGACAAATGTCAGAAAAGGAAGAAATGTTGAGACGGAAAAGAGAGGATGAGGCAAGAGCAAGACGTATCCTTGAGGAAGATCTTGCCAATGATGGCAAACCTCGCATACCAAGGAGAAGCAAATTTGTAAGTGTTACTTAATATTGTTTATTATAGACTGCTAGTTTGAAAGGAAAACTTCATTAAAAATTGAGGTCAGTTTGTATGATGAATGATTCTTAACCGGTGTGTGGAGTTTTGTAGAGATTTTTGGTTGTGGGTGAGCCTTCAGAGGTACTGATTCTGACCCCTTCACATACAGTAGACAAGTTCTGAGGAGTACAGTATTCAGGAACAGAAATTATAGTAATCTTTTCATTAAATTTCCATGTTATCATTCTACTGTACTATATATTTACTTAATAAGCCGACTGTACATTAGTATTTTGAATAGATTTCTTGTTCATGATGTGTGAGATAGAATAATGAAAACCAAATAAGGTTGTTAAGGTGTTGGATATTATCATTCAGTGCTAGGTAAGTTTATGATTGTCATATGAGCACTGTATATAACTGTAACCCCAAAACTTGACTATTTACTCCTGTCAATGCTAGGTGTTTAGCAACAGTATTTAAGAACTGGTGGTGTTGGCAGTATGATAGATTGACATTGCTGACATTTAATTAACTTTTATCTACAATATTACAACAGTAGATCAGATTAGTTGTAGCTGAACCGGAAAGTATTGAAGAATATACAGTACAGTAGGGTCGGGATATATTGTGACTTTATATAACGATTCTTTTTATATCGTGGCTACCAAAATTATCGACATTTTCCTATATATAGCGATAATTTTTTTTATTTCGTGAGGGAAATTGGGCAAGAAATATTTCAAATGTACCGCCATGGCAAACAAATACGTTCTTTGCCCACCATGGCTGCTCACTCATGCATTCACGCTCGTCCGCTCAGTCTTTCTGAGTGAGTGATGAGAAAGCTGCAGATTACGACTTATAAGGCGAGTGTAAATGGGTTGCTAGTAACGTGAAAAATGAAGTGAAGATAATGGAAAGCTTAATGGAAAAGATTTAATACTGTAACTTATATTTTAAGTGTCCGTGGAGACAATAATTTAGGCCTACCAGACTTGGGTAGGGGAGCTGGCAACATGTCCTCTCCAAGCTCACGGTAACGCTTTACAAGTTTCTACACAACACACAACCCCACACCAGTCTGAGCAGAAATATCTCTCCTAGTTCATGGTTTGCTTTGTACAAGGCAATCACTGCTGCAATGTCGTCCCTTGTAGTAACCCTCCTGGACATCTCTGATGGTCACTATGTCGGAGTAATGCACCGTAAACGAGGCAAAAAATGGCCACAGGGCGCGCAAACCCGCAGAGTTAATCTTCCCCTCACGATTGCCAGAGGCGCGCTAAGAGTAATCCGTGATGTGTGCTCAGTTGCCAAGTGTCACCATTTGCCAACCAACCAAGTGTACTAACATCTCGCATCCCGGGACAGCCTTCACAACATATGAACTTATTTACGACCTAACTTTCCGCGCAGACTGTAGGTGTGGGATTGTCAATTGAGGGTGGCAGTGTGGCGTCTGCTGCCGAGCCTGGTGTTCCCAGGATGGGGTCTAGGACAACTGGCCGCCGCCATCTGGCCGCAGCCCGACTGGCCGCCATATGGAACTTTTTGTTGACAAAATTGAAGAAAGTGTGATAAAAAAAAAGAGGATTAAAATTTCTTTATGAAGTACTTTATTGGAATAAAATAATAAAAGATACATATGCAAAAATCTATGAAAAGTTATGTTGTTAGTAAAATTATTGTTGGTAAAAAATAAGCATGCTAAAATGTCTTTATTGATTAAAAAAAAAACAAGATTCAACTGCAAAAATCTATGAAAAGTTCTGGGCAATTCCCCTAAGATATTCTACAAGATTTCGACTCAAATGTACTGACAATTGCTTTAATTCTTTCATCTGCTTGTCTGTATTTCTTCAACTTGACAGGTGGCTCTTGCCCTGCGATCAGCTGCTCGTAATATAGGTCTCTTCCACGTTGGACTGTTTTCAAACCATCAATAAATTTCCAAACAGTAGGATGTTGCATTCCAAGTTCATTTTGCAGTCTTCGATGAGCAGCTTTCGTATATTACATCTTCAGGACTGAATACAGAATACAAGAATCAGTTCTATTATCTAAGTTTCTCTTATTTTATTTTTTAGTACATAGTTTTACTGTTTTTTTGTATGTTGAATTCAGAATTGACTTGTTTTTAATCATTCGCGAATCAATCGTTCGCTGGTGGGGGTTTAAGAAGCTGCCTTGAGAGCGCAAAATTAGGCGTTTGCAGTTTACCCCCAGTCCGCGGCGGCCAGTCGGCCGCGGCGAGTTTCCCGCGGCCAGTTGGGCTGCGGCCAGATGGCGGCGGCCAGTTGTCCCATTCCCCCCAGGATGGTGCATCAGCTGCCGAGTCTAGTGTTCCTGAGTTTGGTGTTTATTGATATTGAAATAGCCTGTTAGTGTTCATTGGTGCTTTAGTTAGTAAGAAAATGAACTCGTTAAGTCAAGTTTAGTCACTCTTTTTGGCCTCCAGAACCTAACCCTATTTTCTCCGTTGATTGCATGTAATTATATATCGCGATTTAGTATACAGTATAGCGAACATCGTTGGACCCTATCTCGCGATATATCCCGACCCAACTGTACACTACTTAAGCAAAAATCACGTATGCTGTAAAATTCTCTTAAATGCATGAGGTGGGACCTGGTGGTATTAGCTGATGAGAGAGCATTTCATTGTTAAATTTTATGCAGGGTTTTATCTACTGTGTTGTGACAGATTAAACCAAACATGGCATCTTTGTTAAGTGGGTCCTTACTTATTAAGAAATTAATTGATGTTGGTGTCCAACTTACAATATTTAATTGAATGGAAGTCTGTTTTTGACTCATGAATTGGCTTGATATTAAAATATATTTGTTAATGAGTATAGTGAAGCTCTTCTGCAGTCTCATGTTACTAGGTGATGATTATATATATTGTCTTCTTTTACAGGACAGTGATAGCGATTTATCTGACCATAGTCGATCTGCAAGTCCTGAAGCAGGCACACAGGGATTGGGCATGGCACGGAAGCGTCGCTCGAGGTTTGAACCTCGGAATGGCAAGGGAGAAATTCAAGATGAGGACAGTACAAAAGATGATGAGGAGGAGGAAGAAGAGGAGGAGGAGGATGAAGGGGAGAAGGAAGAGGATGAAAAAAAACGTCCAAGAAGATTACCATCACCTGAACCAGTTAAAACAGAGGAGGAACGGATGCAGGATATGGTCAGTGGGATATTTGTTTACATCTTTTAAATTTACTTATTGTTCCATTAGGTTTTTGAACATTGTGCAGCATGGTAACACTTTTATTGGGAATTGACTGAGACAGCATATTATATCTTATGATTCATTTTATTAATATGGGAATAAAGATCTTTTGGGTATACTGTGTTAAATTATGTTGGCTATTAAAGTGTAATTACAGTATATGCTAAAATTATTTCCTGTGTAATGAGGATAGGATGTGGTGATTTATTTGAGGTTTTCATAATGGTGTGAGTATCTTAATTCAGGCGCTCCAGACCATAATCTGTTTAAGTGCCGAAATAAGAAAATGGAGGAAAATGCAGCTGAAGATTTTCAGTACAGTCAACCCTCACTTTACGCGGTTAATTCAACCCACAGGGTACCGTGGAAAGTGAGAAACACGTAAAGTGGACAACATAACATGGGATTAATTGAAATAGAGACCGGGCCGACCCCCAAACTCCACTTTTTGACGACACACAACTATGTTGTAGTAAAAATATTATCTTAACTTTATGATGGTATGCACACACAATTAATAATTAAGAGAAATATCAATAATATTAGGTTTTTTAACACTTACATTAGTAGAAAAGATGGCTGGGCACACGGGGATGGGCGGTTGGCTTGCAGGGCCTCTTTGTCAAACCCCTCAGAGTCCATATCCTCACTATAATTATCACTATCACTGACTTGGGCCGGCTGTGGTGGGTGGCGGGTGAAGAACTCGGTAATGTTTTGATGACTGGGCGACCTTGTGCGCACCATGCTCGCGCCACTTAAACAACATGGCGGATGGCGGGAGGTTTGGATCCAAAAATGGCGCGGCTCGCCAGCCGCTCTCCACGTAAAGGGGTACACGCACTGCGGAATGTGAGCATTCCTGTTTCGGCAGGGTACCGCGTAAACATGGAAGCCCGGAATGTGGGACCGCGTAAAGCGAGGGTTGACTGTATTAAAATTACAATCACATTTTCACCAATAAATATATCTGACTGATTTTTCTTGCACAATGTAGCTAAGGACATGTAGTTTTATGCAATACAGTACAGTAAAGCCTCGAATAACGACGGTAATGTGTCCTCCAATGTTGCAGTGTAAGGTGAATCATTGTATCGCGAATCATTAATTATCATGAAAATAAAGCAATAATAATGAGATGCATTCCTAAGTGTGCTCTTTTCATATCTTTTGTGTGGCTTTTTACCATCTTTTCCCCCCAAAACAATACAATTAATGAAAATTGCAGACTATATTCTTTAAATAGTGTTTCTGAATGCACCTTATACTATATAAATGAATAATATGGTCATACAAGAGATGGGACGCCATTATTTTCATTTGTATTTACAGCCGGGAGTCCGGGACGATAGTTCTACACGAGAAAATGTAGAAAATAAAGACCCTGGTTGTAGCTGTAGTGAAATTAATGAAAAAAAATGAATACAGGGTATATTTGTTTCAAGTAATGTTAATAAATGGAACAACAGAAGTAGCTAACCACGAATGGTAAAGAAAAAAAGTGAGATGGATTGGGAACGCCAACATATACGTGCGCATTTAAGGATACCGCGTCATTTATCTTTTTAAGAATATGTTAAAAAGATTCGTTATTGTTTATTATTGAATATGTATTTGATTGGATTAATCTTTATATGTGCGAAATGAACAATACAATTCATTAATAATACACAGAATATTAAAACACACACGAGGAGACAAGATGACATTGTTTTCGTGAGTGACAATAGTTCTACATGAGAAACTGAAGAAAATAAGACCCTGGTTGTAGCTGAGGTGAACTTATTGTAAAAAAATTGAATACCTGTATGTATGTTTTAAGTAATGTTATTTAATGTTAATAAATGGAACACTAGAAGTAGCTAACGACTAATGGTAAAGAAATAAAGCGAGATGATTGGGAACGCCAACGTATGAACAGTAAATGTGTAAATGAAAACATATCGTCATTTCTCTATATATGAATATGACAGCAACACCTATTTACTGTTCATATATGTTTTAAATAATATTTATGAATGTAAAACAAAAGTTATACTTACCAATGGTGGTAACGTCTGAAACATAAGGACAGCCAATGAATATTGTGAGTTTTTACTCAGATGATGCAGTCATCAGGTTCAACTCTGGCTGAAGCTGTAGCTTTCCATAAAGCTGTTGCTGAAACTGTTACTGAACCTGAAGCTGTTGAAGCTGCTTGTGATGCTGAATTTGATGGTGTAGCTGAAGTTGATGGTTTAGGCCTTCGAATAATAAAGCAGTCTAAAGAACCTTGCACAGCTGCTTTCTTTTCTCATTATACAGTTGTACCCCACTTAACGCGGTCAATTGAACCCAGAGGGTCCCGCGTTAAGTGAAATCCGCATTAAGTGAACAACAGAACATATGGGATTAATTCCAATAGAAACCGGCCCGACCCCCAAACTCCACTTTTTGAAGGCACATACCTATGTTGTAGTAAAAATAACATCTTAATTTTATGATGGTACATGCACACAATTAATACTTAAGAGAAATAGAGAAATACAGTTGCCAAGTTAATGTCCATTCAAATAATGGACTCAACTCCCTCCCCCTCTCACACTACACTGCCGGCTCTTCCCTCTCAGAGAAATTTTTGGGGGAAAACCACTAAATTTTAATAAATAATACCTCAAACTAAAGTTAGGATAATACAATTGACATTGCTGGATTCCTTGTAAGACCAGGAATATTTTGAATATAAATGTCATATATTTTGCACAAAAGATAACATAGTTACCTAGAGAAAATTTTTTATCTAAAATTTGTATGTTTAATGCAAAATATATGATGTTTATATTCAAAATGATCACCAAATTATAAGAATTCCAGCAATGTAAATTATATTCTGACCGGGTAATTTGTATGAATTTTATGAGCTAAAACAAATATCTTCAGTTAATAAAAAAAAAAATAATCTTCAGGACACTATCTGTCAATCAAAGTACCCCACCTTGCCTCCCCCCCTCTTCCAACCACGCTGTCAGTCCCAACCCTCCCCCCCACCCCCCACCAATCCTCCCTTCCAGAGTTTTTAACATTTAGTATTAAATAATACCTCAGATTAAAGTTAGGATAATATAATTGACATTGCTGGATTCCTTGTAAGACCAGGAATATTTTGAATATAAATGTCATATATTTTGCACAAAAGATAACATAGTTAATTTGAGAAAAATTTTTATCTAAAATTTGTATGTCTAATGCAAAATATATGATGTTTATATTCAAAATGATCATCAAATTATAAGAATTCCAGCAATGTAAATTATATTCAGACCGGGTAATTTGTATGAATTTTATGAGCTAAAACAAATATCTTCAGTTAATAAAAAAAAAAATAATTCTTCACTGGGTAACAGATGGTCGGTCGGTCCCTCCCTCCCCCCCACCCCCCACCAACCGTCCCAAGGAGATGTGTGGGATAACCACTAAATTTTAATAAATAATACCTCAAACTAAAGTTAGGATAATATAATTGACATTGCTGGATTCCTTGTAAGACCAGGAATATTTTGAATATAAATGTCATATATTTTGCACAAAAGATAACATAGTTACTCTGAGAAAATTTTTTATCTAAAATTTGTATGTCTAATGCAAAATATATGATGTTTATATTCAAAATGATTACCAAATTATAAGAATTCCAGCAATGTAAATTATATTCTGGCCGGGTAATTTGTATGAATTTTATGAGCTAAAACAGGCAGTCAGGCAGGGTGGCGGGTGGGGCAAATCTAAAAATAGCGTCTCGAGCCGGACACTTACCGCGTATTTGTGGAAAAAATCCGTGTTAAGTGAAAGTTTAGCTCTGGCGAGGCACCGCGTATATGATAAAACGCGTTAAGTGAAACCGCGTTAGGCGGGGTAATACTGTACATATTTATGAAGAGGTCATTTGTGTTTATTTAAAATTTAATGCTTTGTTCTGTTAATGGATCCACTTCAGAAAATGTTCATTGCTTGCTCTATATAATATCGACAGACCTCTCACCTTTTTCATATTTTAAAACATCTAGATTTTCGGCTAAGCTTCTACACTTTCTATTAGCTTTTGAAACAACACTACCATCACTTGCTCTCTTGCTTATGTTGAATAGGGATGGAAAAATGCTGTACAAAACTTGAGAGTTTTTCTCCTTTTCCTGTTCAGATGCGTGAAAACAAAGGGCCTGCCAGCTGCGATTGTTTATACTGGTGATGCTGGTGTCGCCACTAACAAGCCCGGCAGCCTCCGTGCGCAAGGCGTGTTTTTTTATAATATCGGGATTTAGTTATTTAAAAAAAAGTAATATATTTTTTATTTTGTCGTAAATACGAAGAAAATAATGGCGTAAATTGAATTGGCTCCTAAAATAACCAGGGTCTTAGATTTGAATCTTCGTTAGTTTAACCGTTGTTATCAGAGGTTTTACAGTACTGTATAGTATAATAAAAAATAGTATTTTTTTAAACAATTATAAGGGTATGGTTATAACAATATCAACTATAAAATATATACTTTTAGGTTTGCTGAGTAATGTAACTTTATTTAGAATGTATATTATTATTAAGCACATGAATAGTGAAGAAATGGATTTAATGATAAATTTAATAAAATCGATGTCCACCTGGTGTGATGTTTCCACAGCACCCTTGAGGTGGTCACAAATAGTCTTTTTATGTGGTTTCCCTGTGAGGCCCAACCAACATTAATATTCTTTATCTGAAGGTACGGGAAAACAGGAACTATTATGAAATTAATTGGACTGCTTAATCCATCAATTCATTCTCAACATCGTCCTCTTCATCAGTTTCTGTGTCAGTTGTTGGTGGATGTTGCAGTTGTTTTTGTGCATCGAGAATCAGACTAAAATAATCACTATACACAGTGCAGTGTATTCATTTTGTGCCTTTAAAGCCCTAATTTTCTCTGCACAATATTAACATCGTTGAGGATGAATGCCTCAATATTAAACTTAGCTTTCCTTGGCATCAATATAATTGGTGTCATGGTTGACTCATCATAGTCATTCCTACCATAATGTAATAGCCCTCTCTATAACAAAGCTTAAACACAAACTTATGGGTATTTTTGTATTGTTGATCACATGCTTTTCTCTGCACTATATACTTTTCCAGCTGATCAAAGTTCAGAAAGTCTTGCTGCCTCATTTTCACAATGTTATAGGTCTTATTAGTGGCAGTCTTTATGATGACACAAGGTGCATTGAAGCTATATGTTATAGGTGCCCATAACGACTAATGCATTTTTCTATTGCACCAAAGGCACGGGCACATGCCGTGTATGAATCACCTGGCATGAGTATACATGTTCAGTGTCTAGCACCTGTTTCATAAGCTTCTCATGCAGATAGTTAAGATTATGTTAATGTTCTTATTTTAGCCTGAACAGTTATTGCTAAACATTACAAGTTTTCCAGTCATCAATACTGTTTTCATTGTTTATCCATGCTCCTGTATGCAATATGCAATAGTCTTTTTAAGAGGACTGTCACTTACATGTACAGGTTCCCAATCAGCTCACAGACTTACCCAGGGGCAGAGGAGGGGTTAGGGAATACATTACAATACATAACTCGTTTCTATGATATATGGCTCTCAGCTGCTTATGATCTGGAGTACCTCATTTTACGTTGTTCTCGATGGAAGTATTTTGGTATGACCCATTAGATTCATGTACATGAGGTTTTATCAAAGTTCTTTGATTTTGTTTTATCTGATATCCTAAAGTTCTTTTAATTTATTTTGCAGATGTTGAAGCTGAGACGGTGGATGACAGAAATTCTATTAGATGTGACAACGGGTATGATGGAAGAAGTTTGTGGTGAGGTGCTCAATCGTGCCCGTATGAAAGGTATATCCGTACCCGAGCCAAGTTTATGGTTAGGAAAATGTTGCACAATTTATAAAATAAGCACCAGCATAGCTGTCAGTTTTTACTCGTTAAGTTTTGAGCTTCCCTTCGATTGAACATCTTTCATGGTTTTCTGGTAGATATCTATTGTTGAAAGCAATATTATTTCAATAGAAACTTGACAGTGTTTTCATCTCCTTGCCAACCAAGTTGGAGGAGATTTAATTTCTTTAATGTTCGTTCGTCTGTCACTTGTTGGTTAAGAATTTCGCCTAAGGTTTGTTTTTACTGATATGTCTAATACAGTACTATTGTTGATATATAGTTGAAACATTGTAGGTAAATGCATCTTGCTATATTCTACAAGTGCATGTACTTTGTTTAGTCAATTAAAGGGCATTATATTTATATTTACAGTAAAAGTGGGAAGCGAGGGGTTTCGTATCGTTTTGCGATACCCCTTGTTATTTATTTTATTTATTTTTTCAACCATTAGAAAAAAAATATTACCATGATTAATCCTTTAACTTCTTTAGACATTGTATAATGTGATATGTAAATTAATTGCTGAATTTTTTTATTAAGTTATTTTACTAAGTTACGATGAAAAGGAAATTAGGGAAGAGGTTTCAGTGAAAGGTCTACATTGCCATTTGTATCCAGATGCATAGTGGCTTAAGAACTATGTACTGAACTTCAAAGACAACTTTGTGATTGGTATCATCAGTATTCATCTACAAAGAAGTTGAGATAAGTTAAAGAAAACAAGTGAGTAAGATCCATTAAGACCACCCCTTGAGTTGTGGAATGGACATCAAGTAGTGAGTGTTGTGGAGGCCTCTTCCCTCTGAATAAACAGTCAATTCCCTTATAGAGGTGAGCTTGTCTCTGCTTAGTGTGGTAAGGCTGGTCTGCCGGGGTCTCCCGCAACACACTAAACTTCCTGTGTTTGTCTAAAGCTCCGGCAGTTCAGGTCAAGAAGAGCTCGGCCCTAGCCTCTTTGTCGGGCGGCATTGGTAAGTTGAAACCAACCTTTTCTGTTTTGTAACATTGTGGCTTTTAAGTCTAATTTATTTATTTACCCTTATACTTATTAAGGATTCCTTTGGTAATGCCTGTACACTGTGCTAAAATTTTGATTGATTGTGGTGTGGGTGTGGTATTTATTGGCTCATATTTATTGCCAGACTTCTGCTTTGAATTTATTTATGCTGTCTTCACCCAAGTAAATGTTAGTGTATGTGGTGTACTGTACTTCCTCCAAAAAAAAATTCAATTGTGCTGTTTTTGTACCTTATTAATTATTGCTTCCTGTGATTGTTGCTTTATAAGCTTTATCTAATATCTGGAAGAAGGCAGCATTTTTCTGTGAGCAGTGTAAATTGAAGCTTCAAGAGTCAGTGTTCTAAATGTCATTAGGTAAAATGAGTTGTGGGTACACAGGTTTCAGCTTCTCCTGTAGTTAGAGGATGGAGTAGACATAGCGCTCTTAGTCTCGGTTCTTCTTGAATCGTTCTTGAGGGATATCGCTTCATATCCTCTCAGAGCATTAGCTTATAAGCATCATGGTCAAAATTATGAATGATGCAATTACTAAGCAGCCTTGCTTCTAGTTTATTTATTTATTTACTTTTTGTACTGGTTGTTGAAGGGAATATTGTGTTAAACATGTGATAAGTAATCTAAGGCTATGGTACTGGCTTTTGTGGGTATGCTAGTAATGTGTAGCTCATAAGGCAATAATTATAATACACCAACTCAAAAATTGTCCTAAAGTGAAGAGACAATAGAAGAGGGAGATATAGGCAACACTAGAAAACTTGACCCAGCTGTATTTATTTATTTATTTTTTTGGTAAAGATAAAAGCTTATAGTAAGTGGAAGAAGTGTTTATAGTATTTAGAATGCTAGTTATCATTTCACATTTGGGCAACAAAAATGCAGTAGTAAAGTGAACAACACTAAAGTAAGTGTAGAGTGCAAGTTTGAAGGTGCATGTAGTGATAACTTTTTATTTTTCAAATTATGGAGAAAGTACATTCAGAAAGGCTCAAGTATCAAAGACTTATTATTTGATGTTTCTTTATTTCACAAGTGAAAATGGCTGATTGGAATTAAAAGTGTAGTTGATTTTTTACTTGTCATTTTGGAGAGAAATATAATTTAATAGGACTTTGGGGTAACCATGTTTAGCCATAAGGTAGGTAGGAGACTGAAAAGCTTAGGATAATGAATGAATGATGTTTATTTAATGTGGATACTGCTTAACAAGAAGTTGTATTGCAGGGCTTGGCATCTACAGTGACAGCGAGAGCGATGGCGAGGGTTCGGGTGGTGAAGGAGGCGGTGGTCGAGGTGACACTGACAGTGATGAGGAGCTACGGCAGACCATCAGGCGTAAACGAAGAGATTTTCAGGCCACAGAGAGGGACATACTGCAGCGTTTGCAAGCAGAAGAAATGGCAGAACGGAAAAGGAAATTTGGTGTTCATGAGTCTGGTTCTGAAGATGATGAAAAGGAGGCAGGGGAGGGAGAAGAGGAAAACAGAAATGAGAGAAGGGCTAGCAAGGATGGGGATGGGGACAGGCTTGGGGAACAACCACAGAATCACCAAGACTCTGAGGAAGATGTCAGTTCACCTCCAACTTCTGGTAAGTCACAAAGGGCAATTGTTTTAAAAATGAATCTTGTAATTGTTTTTTTTTTGTTGAGGGCTTATTGTGTACGTGGACCATTTGTATTATCATTATCATCAGTGTTTTATGGCCATTTTCCACACTTTTGTGGGTTATCCGTGATTAGCTGGAACACATCCCTGATGTATAGTGAGGACCCCTTGCACAGGTATTAAGAAGGAATGATTGGTTTACTGCAAATGAAAGGAGAATGGTGAATGAGTTTGCTGCTGTTTGTAGCCACTCTACATCAAGTAGGAAAAGGCTTAAGAGAGAAAAGAAGAAAAAGTACAGTACTTTCCCCCATGGTCTTCTGTGTATAACACATTTCCTTTTTGTAGATCCAGACATGCCAGAAACAATTTCTACAGCTCCAGAAAGCATTCACATGTGTCCTTTACTGCAAACTCTTGATCCATATGTCCTGTTCCTTTCTGAACTCAAGACTACTATTCCCTCAGTAAATTCTGTTTTTGCTATAGTTCTTTCATGATCAGCTTAACCATACAATTTCCTCTAGTATATTTAACACACAGATATATATATATATATATATATATATATATATATATATATATATATATATATATATATATATATATATATATATATATATATATATATATATATATATATATATATATAATGATTGCATCTTTCACTTTCATGCATCTACTCATATACTGAAGTTTTAATTTTTTTTTTTTTTTAGCTCATAAAATTCATACAAGTTACCCGGCCAGAATATAATTTACATTGCTGGAATTCTTACAATATGATGATCATTTTGAATATAAACATCATGGATTTTGCATTAGACATACAAATTATAGATCTAATGTAGTAATTTGGTTTACACAAAGCAAGTATTTTATCTTTTGTGCAAAATATATGAAGTTTACATTCAAAATATTCCCTGACCTGCAAGGAATTCAGAAATGTCAATTATATTATCCTAACTTTAGTCTGAGGTATTATTTATTACTAAATGTTAAAATCTAGTGTTTCACCCAATCATTTCTCAGAGAGGTAGGGGCCAGTGAGCTGTGGAAGGGATTTGAGTATTATTTGAATGGACATTAACCTGGCGACTGTATTTCTCTTAAATATTAAAGTGGCCCCTCCATTAACGAACTCAATCCGTTCCAGAAGGTCGTTCGTTAACCGAAACGTTCGTTAACCTAAACCATTGTTTCAATGGGTTTTTGGGTAATTGGTTCCAGCTCACCGAAAATTTCCTAACTTCAACAAAAATGGCGGAAAAATTTACTTACTTTGAGGTGTGTATGTAGAAGGCTCCTGGATGATGGTGATGATGTGCATTTGAAGTGGGAGGTGCAGGAGGAGAAAGGAGAAGAGAAGGAAGTGGGAGGTGGAGGAGAAGCATTTTACTGCTTCTTGGAAGGTGAGTCACCTTCCATGAAAATGTCAGGAACCTCTGGACTGACAGATTCTCCACCATGAACATCCTCTCTCCTTCTTGAAGTGGAAGGCTGAGGGCTAGCATCTTGTTCCCTCTGCCTCTTTCTGAAGAAAGTGTCAATTGTGGTCTGTGGGGCATCTGTCCTCCTCACCATTAACTTATGTTTAAAGAAGGAGACCACTGAGTCCTCAACATGACACAAAGTTAGTTCAGTTTTTTCCACTTCTGGGTGCTTTGAAGCCAGTTCCCTGAACTTCTCCCAGTGGTAAATCACATCTTTCAACTGTTTATCTGACATATGGTCATCACTTTCAATTTCCTCCTCACCACTGTCAGCCTCTACCCGTAACATCTCATCCAGTTCCTTCAAGTCATCAGGAGTAAGTTCCTCCTCATGAGACATCACAAGCTCTTCCACATCCTTCTCCTCCACTTCAAGGCCCAATGACTGACCAATGGACACAATCTCCTGGTCCAACTCTGTGTCATCCTCGAATCCCTCAAAATCATGGACTACTGATGGCCACAGTGCTTTCCATGAAGAATTGAGGGTTCTATTGGAGACTTCTTGCCGTGATGACACAATCAATTTTACAGCCTCCAGGACGTTGAATTGTGTCTTTTAGAACTGTTTCAGTGTTAGTTCAGGATCAGCGGAAGTTGCCTGATGACACCTCCTAAACATTTTCTTCATGTACAACTTCTTGAAGTTGCTGATTACATTCTGGTCCATTGGCTGTATGGTTGATGTAGTGTTGGGAGGCAAAAACAACACTTTCACAAAGTCAAATTGATACTCCAAATTTCTGGCAAGGTCAGGGTCATGACCAGGAGCATTATCCATGAGGAGAAGAGCCTTTAAAGGAAGTTTATTGGTGGCCTTACGGTTGGACTTCCAATAAACTCCAAGCTTTGTTCTTACCACTTTCTGTTGCTTGAACACCCTGGGGTTTTCAGAGTGGTAGACAAGCATAGGCTTCAGTCGGAAATCCCCTGAAGCATTGGCACCAACAGTAGAGTGAGACGGTCTTTCATGGGTTTATGCCCAGGTAAAGAGGCTTCATCTTTGGTGATGAATGTTCTTTTGGGCATCGTTTTCCAGAACAGCCCAGTTTCGTCCACATTGAACACTTGCTGTGGAAGATAGTTTTCTTCTTCCATCAGTTTTTTAAATTCCACTAAAAACTTTGCTGCCCCTTCTTTATCAGCACTAGCAGCTTCACCATGCCTAACAACACTTAAAATGTCACTTCTTTTCTTAAATTTTTTGAACCAGCCTTTGCTAGCCCGAAAATCTTCAAATTCTGTTCCTGAAGAACCAGGTTGATCTGCCTTTAAATGTTCATAAATCTCCCTGGCTCTTTCACAAATGAAATCACCAGAAACTGAATCACCTTTCATCTGTTTTTCCCTAATCCAGATGAGAAGTAACCTCTCAGTTTCTACGATTAGGAATCTACTTTTAAACACTCTTGTAGATTTGTCTCTCACGTTCACTTCCTTAAATTTGTCTTTTTGTGCAAGAATTGTCGACACAGTTGATGCCGACATGCCATATTCTTTGCATAGCGCATTTGATTTAATACCTTGTTCGTGTTTTTTTATTATTTCCTGCTTTATTTGGATTGAAATCGCTTTTCTTGATCTCTTAGGCCCCATGCTGGATTCAAACAATGGCAACACGTATTTTTCAAAGTTAAACTAGCTGTAAATAAAGAATATTTTCTTTAAAATAACACTGCACTGCACTATATATTGTCAATATGTAAAATAATTTTCAAAATGACCAATAATTTGCTTGGAAACACAGAAAAAAAGCATTTGGTTGAAGAGAGTCTCAAGCAAGATGTTACCTCCAGTGAAAACAGAGAGAGACTGACGCCTGTTTGCTGTGTTAAGAGGCTGGATGCCGCGCATTAAACTAGTCACTTTACCTTCAATTTTGTTCAGTAATTGTTAAAATGACTAAAAAATTGAATATTAAACTTTTAAAATTATTGAATAGTATAAACTTCTTGATATTTACTAAAATAGTAAGGAATTTAAATCCTAGAACCGATTAATGTATTGGCGGACTGATACTAAAGCTGGTTGCCCGGTCAGTGCAAGCGAAAACATGTTGAGGTCGGTTTGTAAGAAGTTCGTTAAGCGAAATTTTTTCCGTTAACCGAATTGAAGATCCTTATGGAAGGCAGTTCGTTAATCGAAATTACGTTAAACGAGGGGTCACTGTAATTGTGTGAGCATACCATTATAAAATTTAGATGTTATTTTTACTACAACATAGGTATTGTGTCTGAAAAAGTGGAGTTTGGGGGTCGGGCCAGTCTCTGTTGGAATTTATCCCATATGTTCTGTTGTTCACTTTCCGTGGTACCCTGTGGGTTCAATTGACCGCGTAAATCGGGGTACTACTGTATATATATATAAAATAAATAATTGTTTTAAGGGCAAACACATAAGGGAATATATATTTCTTCGTACACAAGTAAAAATGTACCCCCCCCCCCCCCTGGGTCAGCAAATGTTATTCGCGGAATTGGTGATTCAAGGCCATTTTGAGAACCAAACCCCCACGAATTTGGGGGGGGGCCCGGTATATATATATATATTTTACATGTTCTCTCCCAAACCCATAGTACCTCTTTTGTTTTCATATACTGTTATATTCAATATTTTCTCTACAGGTAATGTGAAATCTATGAAGTTTGTACCACCTCAAGATCCAGAAGTAGATTCCACACAGCCAGACAGTGGCACCCCAAGTGGGTCCATGAGAGGGGATAATGATACAGAACATAGTATAGACACTGAGGAAGACTCTAAGTCCTCCTTGAGTGATCACTCTCATTCTAGTGAAGGGAAAAAAAAAAAGAGAAGGAAATCAAAAAAAGAAAAGAAGAAAAAAGAGGGAAGGAAGAGGAGTAGGTCAGGCAGTAGGGAGAGGGAGGAGAGGAGAGAACACAAGAAGAAGAAGAAACGAAAAGAGGTTAGCCGTAGTAGAAGTAGAAGCCCTGAAGAGTACAGTAGGTATAAGAGTAGGAGCAGGAGTAGGGAGAGTTACAAGAGGAGGAGAGACATAAGCCGGAGCCCAAGTGAGGAAAGGAGCTCTCGTAGGCAGTACAGTCGAGATCGTTCGAAGTCAAAAGGTAGAGATAAGTCTCGGGGGAAAAATGGAACGAGGGATTGGTCAAGGGACAGATCTAGGGATAGGCGAAGAAGCAAGTCTCGTGGTAGAAAAATCAGTAAATCAAGGGATAGGAAACGCTATAGAGATAAGAGTAATGAGAGTCGATCTGGGTACCGTCATAGAAGTAGGTCTCGTGGGAGGGATCATAGGCGAAGTTATAGAGATGGAAGTGAGGAGAGTAGGTCAGGAAGAAGTAGTAGAAGGCGCTCTCACACATACAGTAGAAGCAGAAGTCGCAGCAGAGGCTATTCCCGCAAGAGAGATCGCTATCAATCCAGATCTCGATCCAGGTCAAGAACTCCTAAGAGGTCAAAGAAACGCCATCGCTCTCGGTCTAGAAGTTCCTCCTTGTCACTCCCGAAGAAGTCGAGAAGAAGATCCCGGTCGTCATCGTAGGCAAGTGAAGGTCCTATCGTGAGTGCTGTGGTAAGACCATAACAAGGTAAGTTGTTTGTGTTCTGTGAAGGTGTCTCTGTACGCTTAGTTTCAGGTCATCACCAGCTGTCGCCAACCCAGGGAAATTATTCTCCAGTGTATGAAGGGGAGATGATTAGTTTATTCGGAGAGAATGAATGCAGGCAGCTTCCATTTATTTGGTATGCATCCTAGTCATTTAAGTTGAGGACATTTGAGGAATGAGCATTCTTATGTGATAATTTTTCATTGAAGCATTACACTTATAAAGTATATCTTAATTCCATTGTGTTAAAGCTTGTCCCTCCAAAAGATAGGCTCTATATTTTTTATGGTTTGTTCTCTCTTTCAGCACCTGCCTTGCACTGCCCATCGTTTGAAGTTGCAACCCAATTTGTCATAATTAGACTCTAGTGTATCCAAAGACCGGTCAAACTTGTGTATAGTACCTTCTAATGCAAATAGCCATGTAATTTATTATGATCGTTTTTCAATACAAGTCTCTTATTCCAGGACAAAAAAAAATCATTGTATTCTCTTGTGAACATGAATTTGGAATATATGAGGAGAAAATTTTGTATTTACGAATTTATTCAGATATATCATTCTCATATGATCAATAACTCATGTTCAGGAGGTTGGTCTCCTTTTACTTTTCAGGTTCTGTGATTGAAAAGCTTGCTCATGTAGTTTAGAATAAATAAACTAAGACTTATTGTTTAGTATTTTGACTCCTGTATATCATGTTTGTCATTTACATTTTCAACAACAATCCTCCAAGTATACCAATATGCAAATGATGTAAGAAAATGCTGCATCATCACTTGATCTATGGCCCTCAAATTCATTCTCTACAAAGAATATGCAGTGTTACAAGAGGGGTGATGCGTGGAGCTTCAGCTTTAGAGAGTATTATCTTGTAGAATAACGGTAAACTGTTGGAAACTGCCACTGCCATTACAACAAAATATTAATCCCAACACAAGCAGTATAGCCATCTTTACTGTTTTGCCAGTGCCTAGAAACACATCTCAGGGTTGCCAATCATATCCCCAGCTTGTGCAGCTCTGTTGCAGTTTGTTATTGGAAAAGCTAAGGTTTATCTTAAGCTCATTAACCAGGCAACTCTGTTTTACTTGGTGTTTACTTGGGTTCAGTATCATTTGACAACTCCCTTAACAGCAGCCCAAGTTGGTGTGATAAATCATTTTGGTTAAACCAATCAACCTTCTTTTTCCAATTACACATATTCCAAAAAATGAAAACGGGTATAACTTATTCTATGGTGACAGGTCCACTTTGAACTCTTTATCTAACCAGTCAGTACACTGTGCCAAAGTTATATCTCTGCTATATTGAATTATTTCCTCTGTGGAAACTCTTAGGCCGTGTGAAATTTTGTTTACCTCTTGATTCAGTATTCAAGTGGGAGGCAATTCTTTTATCTTTGTTTGCTAGTTGGCTGTATGTAGACATTTTTCCCTTGCTTTTCAACATCATTTGCTGGGTTTCAGCAAGAATTGTGGATGACACCACTAACAGTGTGATTCTAGATAAAATGTTTGAGCATTGCTGGGATACTTTCAGTGGAAAGAATTTGGAAATTGATGTGATTCATTCTCTCCGTTCACATAACATGCACATCATTTATTTTACTTAGCAGAGGTGTTTGATATAGAATATTGAGGCTATATGCTTATCTTGGAACAGAGTTTCTTTGGGTTTGATAGTCTTGGGGGTTTCAGTACCTCAAATGAAAATTAGAGAACCAGGGTTTCCTTGAGTAAGTGTAATGTGATTCAGTGATTTGGTCAGGACCATTTTCTGTTATGCTGGTCATACTCTGGATGCTTTGTAGGGTCCACCTTGATCAACACATAAGCACGTAGAAGATGAATTTAAATGTTCTCTGCTTATTATAACAGTCCAAACTCTTTTGGGAATTTTCTAGAGGGTGAATAGTAAGTGTGGATCCTTGTCGGTGGATAACTCGAGTGAGGCTTTGAAATACTTGACCCTTTCAGGCTGAGAAGGTGAAATCATAATCCTTAAAGGATTGAACCATTGTTCTTAAATGGGTTAGTTTATTCCACAGTCCTCAAAGGGTCAAAACAATAATTTCCAAAGGGCTAAACTATTGCCTTTGTGGACAGTGTGTGTATTTGCCTCCTTTGTAGGCTACAAAAATATGTAAATTATCATGAAATTCTGAGAAATTTATAAACATAGTTTTATCACTCATATTTATTTGCCAGGACTGATTGAAAAGGAGCAATATCATTTATCTCTGAGTTATGTAACATGAACTTTGTTCTTCTCAACCTAATTCAGGTTTGTTGTCAAGCTAACTTAGTGAGAAATCAAAGTACAGTAATGTTAAGTTGGAGGAAATTTATGATGATTTAAAAAATACAAGAATGATGTTCTTTTCATCTGATCAGAATAATATATTTTTCATATGTTTTGGATGGGGAAATGAGGGAGGTCCATGGTAATTTTGAGGGAACCACGTGGGGGGGGGGGAAGTTGAGAACCACTATGTCTAGGAGGATGGCTCACTCATTGCTAACACATTTTATCCCCCTAGCTGCTAAGTATAAACTCAGTTAAGAACATTGCATCTTAGCAAGTATTGTGCGATAGCACCAGATTATTCAGTAAAAACGATTTATATATACAGTACATGTACATTGTACAGGTAATCTGTAGGTTATTGACATCCAGATCTAGTAATGTCTCAAAGCAACACATTGATTGTTTTGCAGAAAGAGATGTTTGCCTACTTTGGGAATGTACTCCCTTTGGTTCTTCAGTAGAAGCAGTGGCGGTAGCTACTGCTTTACATGAGTTTTGCACCATTTTAATATTTAAAAAAGGAGTTAAACAATGTACTTTATTTTAGTTGTTTTGAAAAACTACTATTTTAATTATGATATAAAGAACACTGTTTTTACAAGTTGCTAACAGTAGCAGTGCCACTACCTTTTCACATCTTATTTTGTGCTCACTAGTTTATTGATGACCAATGTTGTTTAAAAAAACAAAAACAGTACAGCCTCAGAACTACACCACCACCAATCCCTTGTTGGAAACTAAGAAGTGGTTTTAAGATTAGGCTGCTAGAAAGGAAAAAAAGTTTGAAGATCAGGCTACATTGTTTGATGTTAAAATAATAATACTGTAATATTTATTCAGTGAAATTGTCAGTTAAATTTACAATTGGATAGGCATGTATATAAAGTATGCAACTATACAGTTGAGCATGAATATACTGTAAACAATGTACTTATATGCTACATGTGGGCTGGGGAGTTTAGTTTCCTATGTGCCTATGGGAGTTTAGTTTCCTATGTGCCTATGGGAGTTTAGTTTCCTATGTGCCTAGACAGTGCGGATATACAACAATGGTAAATAGTATGACAATTTGACCTAAGATGGCCGACAACGTTGTCCGATGTTTATTTTCAAGACGGCCCTTTATTTAGCCTGTAATTTTCAGTGGTAGATCTAGACATTTTAAAGGGGATGCTTCCTATTGACTGTTGCCAAAGAAAGTTCAGATTATTTACCATTACTTATGGCCACTGATTAATACTCTGATGTTCACTAGCAGTTGTGAAGAGTGCATTGTTATCAATATTAAATTAATTAAAGAAACAGCTGATAAATACTAATGAACAGTCGACAGAAGTAAGGTGTATGACTCGCTTCTCTGGGTCCTCTAGAAATCTAAAGAAAGACAGGTTTCTGTTAATTTTGGTGTTGGAACAATTAATAGCTGCATATTAACTGTATCCCATTGTATGTGGCAAAATTTATGCTTGGACAAATTTGTTGTGGATTAGATTAGATTTTTTGTGGCCAGATTGGCAACATTACTGTATGACTGGCTCATTTGGGACCAAAATTTTGACATAGGAAAGTTTTTATTCATCGAATCATTCACTGACTGCAAACTACTTCTCCATGCTGTTGAGTAGTGAACACCCACCTTGCTTAGGTCTGGAAAGTATGACTGAAACATTCTGTAATTTTGATCAATCATACTTCTCCCCCCTGGAAACCTTTTCGTTTGCTGTACTTGGGGGAGGGGTGTGTATGTTTATCCTAGTTTGGGAATCCCTGTTTTATAACCTAGGAGTTTCCCTG